>NW_008659731.1:0-24480 GCF_000695815.1 Acanthisitta chloris | reverse complement strand
GATCAACCTGATCTAGTGAGGAGGTGTCCCTGCTCATGGCAGGGAGAGTTGAGACTAGAAGGTCTGTAAGGTCCATTCCAACTCCTAAATTTTATAATTCTGTGATATGTTCACAGACCATGCTGGTCAGCTTTAAGGGTTCCTCTGCAACTGATCTTGTGATCTCATCTTCTGCCCACATATGAAGAAGACACCCATGATGCCTCCCACTTCCGATGAATATCACAGAATCAGGGAAGGATTTGGGTTAAAAGGGACCTTAAGGATCAGCTCACTCCAACCCTCTGCTATGGGCAGGGACTAGGTTGCTCCAACTTCTGTTCAGCATGGCCTGGAACACTGTGGAGCAGTCACAGCTTCTCTGGACAACTTGTGCCAGTGCCTCACTACCCTCACAGGGAAGAATTTCTTCCCAATATCCAATCTAACCCTGCCCTCCGGCAGTGGGAAGTCATTCCCCCCTTGTCCTGTCACTCTATGCCCTGGTCCACAGTCTCTCTTCAGCTCTCTTGGAGCCCCTTTAGGCACTGGGAGGGGGTCTGAGGTCTCCCTGGAACCTTTGCTTCTCCAGGCTGAACAACCCCAGCTCTCTTAGCCTGTCCCTAAATTGGAGAGAGATGGATTTGATGAGTGCACTGCTAGATAGATAAGAAAATGGTTAGACAGTAACATCCAGAGAACAGTGGTCAATGGCTCAGAGTCCCAAAGGACATCAGTGACAAGTGGTATCCCTCAGGGATGTCAGGTACTGGGACCAGTGTTATTTAACATTTTCATTAATGACATAGATGAAGGGATCAAGTGCACCCCTTAACAAATTTTCAGCTGACACCAAACTGAGTGACACACCTGAAGGTTGGGGCCATCCAAAGGGACCTGGACAAGTTCGAGAAGTGACCCATGGGAATCTCATGAGGTTTAATAAGACAAAGTGCTGCTGCTGCATCTAAGTCAGAGCAACCTCCGGGATCAATCCAGGCAGGGAATGAGCTGATCCAGAGCCGCCCTGCCAACATGGACTTGGAGGTGCTGCTGGGAGGCTGGACACAACCCACCCATGTGCTCTGGCAGCCCAGAAACCAACCCTGTCCTGGGCTCATCCCCATGGGCAGCAGGGGAGGGAGGGAATTCTGCCCTTCTGCCCTGCTCAGGTGAGACTCACCTGCAATGCTGCCTCCACCTCTGGGATCTCAGCACAGGAAGGACCTCAACATGTTGGGGTGAGTCCAGAGGAGGCACCAAGATGATTAAGACAGATGGATTACCTCTCCTACAAGGGAAGGCTGAGAGAATTGAGTTTGTTCAACCTGGAGAAGAGAAGGATTTGGAGTAACCTAATTGTAGCCTAACTGGGACTTTTTACAAGAACAGGTAGTGCCAGGGCAAGGGGAAATGGGTTCAAAGTGAAATAGAGCAAATTTAGACTAGATATTTAGGAGGAAGTTCTTTTCTTGGGTGATGAGGCATTGGCACAGTCTGTCTAGAACAATTGTGAATGCCCCATCGCACCCTCCGGGATCAATCCAGGCGGGGAATGAGCTGATCCAGAGCCGCCCTGCCAACATGGACTTGGAGGTGCTGCTGGGAGGCTGGACACAACCCACCCATGTGCTCTGGCAGCCCAGAAACCAACCCTGTCCTGGGCTCATCCCCATGGGCAGCAGGGGAGGGAGGGAATTCTGCCCTTCTGCCCTGCTCAGGTGAGACTCACCTGCAATGCTGCCTCCACCTCTGGGATCTCAGCACAGGAAGGACCTCAACATGTTGGGGTGAGTCCAGAGGAGGCACCAAGATGATTAAGACAGATGGATTACCTCTCCTACAAGGGAAGGCTGAGAGAATTGAGTTTGTTCAACCTGGAGAAGAGAAGGATTTGGAGTAACCTAATTGTAGCCTAACTGGGACTTTTTACAAGAACAGGTAGTGCCAGGGCAAGGGGAAATGGGTTCAAAGTGAAATAGAGCAAATTTAGACTAGATACTTAGGAGGAAGTTCTTTTCTTGGGTGATGAGGCATTGGCACAGTCTGTCTAGAACAATTGTGAATGCCCCATCCCTGGAAGTGTTCCAGGCCTGGCTGGATGCAGCTCTGAAAAACCTGGTTTAGTGGAAGGTGTCCCTGCCTATGGCAGGGGGTGTGGAGGGTGCCCCTGCCTATGGCAGGGGTTGGAATGAGATAAGCTTTGAGGTCCTTCCAACCCAAACCATTCTATGATTCCATGATTTTATCTCCATAGCAGAGGTGCTCCAAGCCCTTGTTGGAGCATCTTAGTGGCCTCCTCTGGACTCCTTCCAACAGGTCCATGTCTTTCTTGTGTTGGAGGCCCCAGAGCTGGATGCAGCACTGCAGCACCTGGTCTAAGGTGCTTGGGCCTGCAGAAGCAAGTTGTGGTGCTGAAGGAAAAGATGCCAGTGAAGGGATGCAGCTCCCAAAGGCTGTGATGCATGCAGAGTTCAGTAGAAAGAGAGGCTGGGCTGTCCCAGTGTAGCAATTGCATGAGTGATCCCAGTGCTGAGCAGGGAACAGAGCCAGTGGGCAGCAGGCAGGGATGGACAGAGAGACCTGAGGACATGCTGCACAGCAGGGGAGACTCTGTGACACACTGCCACCAGCTTACTCAGCCTCTCAGACAACCTTGGCAGATGTTGCCCACCTCTCCCTGTTGGCTGATGGAATGTGAATTGTTCTGGACCTTGTGCAGACAAATACTGCAGCTGGGACAATGCAGATGTGGCATGGACATGGCTCTCCAAGGAGATGCTAAAAGGAGATGGACTGGCACTGCTGGATCAGGAAAACACAATGCAGAGCCTGCTCCAACTGCCAGCTCACTGCTCTGCTCCCACGACACCAGATCATCTGGGAGCCACTGTGGGCTTTCCTTTCTTGCACATGGATAGATCTACACATCCCAGAGTCTGCAAACATGATTTCAGAGCAACTGGATCTGCCTAAGCTACAAAATGTCTATCTGCTCCTGGACTGCCAGGCAGATGGGACTCTCTCACTGGGTGCGAAGCACTCAGTGCCACCGAGGGTAGCATACCACAATCTGACTTTATCTGGTCATCTGGGATTTCCTCTGCCATGGCAGAGCTGGATCTTGTATCAAAGATGTCTCATTTTGCACATGAACGTGTTCACAGGAAGATAGGATCAATTAAAGAAGTGAAGCAGCTTGCAAATCAGCTGGCTCTGAGAGCTCCCCCCTCTCCCCCCTGTCTCTTCCAGGAAATGAGTCAGAGCACATGGACTCAAGACTGCATCAGGCATCTCCAGAGAACACAGCAAGTGCAGGCAAACATGCTCTGCCCATGAAAACTCTGCTAATGGGAATGAGGGCCACCTGGTGTGTGTGGAAAAAACTCCAAAACATTAGAAAACCAGGCTGTGCCTTTGATTGGGATTTCAAGGAGCAGGAGGCTTTGATCTCATTAACTGCTTCATGTGCCTTGCTGACTTTTCAGTCCTGTGAAACAGACAATATGCTGGAACTTGCCTGCTCAGGCTGTTAGAGGGGCATGAATGATTATCTCCAGGTTTCTAAATAATAAATGTTTCCACACTTAGGTGAAGGATCAAGCACTGGCAGAGGAGCCCAGTGAGGTTTGGAGGCTCCTGTCTTGAAGATAATCAATGTGAAAGGCCCTCACCAACCGAAATTAATTTAAAAATTAATCCACCTTCAAAGCTGGTCCTGCTTTAGGGACGTTGGTTGGACCAGATGGCTCCCAGAAATCCCTTAAATCTGTGTTATTCTGTAATTCTGCAATTCATAAATAACAAAGAAAACTATAACAAATTGGTCTTTGAGATTTGAGCTGAAGCCCCAAGGGGTTGCACTTAAAGGAATAGAAAGCTGTGATGGATGTTGCTTTGTAATTCTTTTCCCTAATAGTTCTTGCCCAAAGCTTTGCCATCACTCATTGCTCTGTGCCAGAACCCTTCCACACAGGCCCTTCCGCACAAATCATCCTCAGTTGAAGCTATATGCAGCCCCATCCTCGTGAAGTTTAGCACATTTGACAAAATGTTGGCTTGCACCTCTCCCACTGACACAAAAACGCAGTTAGATCTGCCTTTTAAAACTGATTTTTTTCTGGCATACCGAAGAGTGATTAAAATACGACATTTCTGTGAATTGATCATTGTATAATTAGAAGTTTAAGGTCAATGTATTTTTAATATAACAGATGCAGTTATCTCCACCTTTCCATTTAGCAGTAGGAAGAAAGCTGCACAACCACAGGAGGAAAATAAATGGGAATTTCAGGAATATGCAGTGAATTGAATGTTGCAAAAACTCCTCTGTATTACAGTAGCACAAATTCCCTGCCAAGTCACCACAGCTCTCTGGATGAAGCAAGGACAATTCCAGGTCCAGCAGCTGCACATTTCTATGTGCTCTGTTTCACAAAGAGGGGGAAGCAGAA
This sequence comes from Acanthisitta chloris, assembly GCF_000695815.1. Classification (NCBI taxonomy): domain Eukaryota; kingdom Metazoa; phylum Chordata; class Aves; order Passeriformes; family Acanthisittidae; genus Acanthisitta; species Acanthisitta chloris. The sequence goes on along the minus strand of NW_008659731.1, from coordinate 20,047 downwards.
GGAATGTTAGAGCTCCTTCCAACACCAGGTCTTGCCTCGAGCTGACGCTGGTTTGGTTCCCCTAGTTGCAGTGTGACCTCTCTGTCTGAACCCAGAGATGTCCCTCTCATCTGTCTGCTGTGTAACAGCAGCAGCTCCATCGAGGTGTGCCCTTTGGACAGCCTGTAGGTATTGATGGACAGCAGGATTGCATTTCAATAAAGGGTCATCAGTAGTCAATACAAGAACAAGGTCAGGATAATCAGATGCCACAATGGCTCAGGAATCACACTTCAGGCACACCCAAAGTCTTGCCAGTTAAAAGCCTTTTGGTTTTTTACTTATTAAAATAATTTTTAAAATAGTTATTGAATAAGCTTCAAAATAGAAGGGGTACAAGTGGTTTCACAGGGAAAAAGTAATCTCCAATTCACATGATGGGAAGGTACCTGTGGAGCAGGCACAGGGAACAGGGAGCTCCTCCAGAGCCCTGTTGGATGGTCCTTCTGTTCAGCACAGCCCTGCTGCAGCTAGCTCTGACTTGTCTGCACCATGCAGGGTGCTGTGGCACCTGGACCTGCTAGATGACCAGAATTAAATTTTTCATGGAATTAGAGCCATGAGAAGCAATCACAGTCATGCCTTATGTTCATTCCCCTCTCTACCAAGCCAACAGGCTGATTGGTTCAGAGTGAGCTGCTCTAGAGTTTGACGTTTAACTTGAGCTAATCTTCCCTTTCTTTCCCCCTGTCAGAACAAAGGATGGGCTAGCAGCAGGAACACTCTTGCACTGCACAGGAAATATTCCCTGTTGGCAACAGAGTGAATCAGGAAGAGTTTGGTGGAAGTGAAGCTCCGATGCAGCCCAGGGACTGAGAGTGTCTGCAGAAGAATGACATTTTGAATGCTACTGTCCCAGACAACTGAAATGTAAAAAATCTGTTGTCCTTTCTGCTCATGAAGCAACGCCCATGAAATGCATTAAGTCTTTGTGGATTGTCACTCCAAAATCAGACAGAGCAAATATCTTGATGTAACGCATCATTTTGAGAGAGGTTTTTCAGATAGATACAGGATTTAAGGTCCATTCCAACCCCTAAATTCTATGATTCTATGAATACTGTTTTTCTCTTGTTTCCAGGTGCTGTGCTGCTCTGTATCTACAGTATCTTGGGTATCTTGGTTTCATTTGTGGTGTTTGAGCACTGGAACAATTCCCCAGGGCAGTGGTCACAGCCCAAGGCTGACAGAGCTCCAGGGGTGATTGGACAGTGCTCTCAGCACAGGGTGTTGTTGTCAGGGATGTCCTGTGCAGGGCCAGGAGTTGGACTTGATGATCTTCAAGGGTCCCTTCCAGCTCTGACTGTTCTGTGATTCTGTTCTGTGATTCTTTATTGGATCTGTTTGTCACACCTTCTAAAGCAGGTGGGGGTTGATAGCATGGAAACCTCCATCATCCTTTTGATTAACAGAGAGACACATGAACCCCATCCTCCCAAGGGCTGCTCAGTCAACTGCTTTTGAATGTCCAAGCAAAACCCTCAGATATATTTGTGCTGACAATAACAAGCCCAGAAGACCAGCTCAGAGGGAGACAACCAGCCCATGGATGACTGTGGCTATCTGTGGTGAAACTTCTCCTGCACTGCTTCCCAGGGTCACCATAGGGGCAGGCCAACGACCAGCTGCACCAAAAGCAAAAGCCTCTGTGGCTGGTTCTGCTCTGGCACTTGACTGCAGTGCTGAAGGGAGCTGAAGCTGAGGGAGACAGTGTTTCCAGCTAGTGATGGCTCTCCCACCTGCCCTCCCAGGCAGCTGTGCTGCCATGGGTGTTCGTGCAGCCCAGCAAGGACTGAGGGCTCTCCCCTGCCTGGGAGGCACATGGGCTTTGCTCTTTGGGAAGCATCTTTGAACCCTCCTGCCAGTAAGAAAAATGCAGAACTGCTCTGTGAAAGTGAATCTTGCAGGACACTTGGGACTGGAAATGGCTTGTTCTGGCTGTGTTTGTGAAAACTGGGGTGAAAGGGGTAGGGGAGGCTCAGGAGGAGGCTAGGCCAAGTGTGTCCCCAGGAGAGTGGTCTGTGTGTGTGAGGGACACTGCCATGGCCTGGCAGCTCCAGGCAGCAAGCACAGCCCGAGCTGCTCTGGCAGAGGAGGTACCGCACGCTGCTCGCTCACCTCAGCCTCCCACTGAAGCATGGCATGGTGCTGAGAGCACTGATGTGTGCGTTACACAGGACATTTTTAATAGGTCAGAGAGAGTAATTTTTGCCCTTCAGATATGTGGGTTTTTTTTCTTTCTTAATTCTCCTCCTTGAATTAACCATTTCTCACTTTTACCATTCTTTTCAAATTGCATTGTCTGGCCCTGGAGTCCATCTGAGCTGGTCACAGGGCATTTTTCTGGAGTTTTGGAGTTTTTTAAAAGAGAAAAAAAGTTTATATTCCAGAAGAAGCTATTTATCAATGTAAATGCACTGTCACAGCACTACCTCATTTCTCCCCCCACCTTTCCCCCCCATATTTTCCAAGGATGATCCGTGGATAAGAAAAGGAAAAATAATTGTGGAGCAATATTTTCTCATCTCTGCTGCAGATGGTCTGTACAGAAATTGAGATCTTTCCTCTCACAGAGGAACTGTTTTCAGCTAAATACCCTATTTTCAGTGGTTATCAGTTACCTCACTCCCTAGCTATATCTAACACTGTGTTGGCTGGACAAGAAGCAGCAGCCCATGCCATGTTGTCCTCGACTTGTATGGAAGCCTCTCCTCTTCCAAGGACTACAGAGGAGCTCAGAATCATGAGAGGCTTCTGATGCTGAAGTCACAGCTTTTTGCTAAGAACTGTGGTTTGTGCTGCTTGAGATCCAGGCTGGAAAAGCAACCCCTTCTTCCAGAAGGACATTTGCTTTTCTCACTGAAGATCTCTTCATCATCTAGATGTTGCCAAGTTGTATCCTAGGGTCAGTTTTGGGCCCCTCACGACAAGAAAGGTATTGAGGGGCTGGAGCATGTCTAGAGAAGGAAACAGGTCTGGGGAAGGGGCTGGAGCACAAGCCTGATGAGGAGCAGCTGAGGAAACTGGTGGGACTCAACCTGGAGAAAAGAAAGCTCAGGGGAGACATTCTCACTCTCTACAACTGCCTGACAGGAGGCTGTGGTGAGGCAGGGGCCAGTCTCTTCTCCCAGGTAAAAAGCAACTGGACCAGAGGAAATGGCCTCAAGTTGCAACAGGGGAGGTTTAGGTTGGGTATTATATTTCTTATATTGGATATGATATATATTGGATATTATATTTCTTCACTGAAAGTGTGGTCAAGCATCGGCACAGGTTGCCCACGGCAGTGGTGGAATCATCATCCCTGGAGGGATCTAAAAGACATGTGGAAGTGGCAGTTGGGGACACAGTTAGTGGTGGCCTTGACAGTGCTGGGGAATGGTTGGACTCAATGATCTTTGAGGGCTTTTCCAACCTTAATGATTCTGTGATTCCGTGATTCTAAGTCATCCCAAGGAGCAAATATTTAGTGTCACCATCAGGAGCTGCAAATGAAAAAGTGTAACTAGCTTATTAGAAATCCAGTGAAAGTCAGAGTAATCTCCCCCATCTCAGAGAAGTCTGGCAATGTGCTCTGTGGTGGTGGGAACACTGCAGTCACTGCAGCAGCACTGGTGCAGCACAGACCTGGCAGATACTTGCAGAGCCATTTACAGGCTTCGTTAAGTCTTGCTCTAGCCCTAGTGATCACGTAACACAAAACAGACTGGTTTGCATTTTTTTGCTAATTGTTCCTCAGAGTGAAGTTTTTGAGGGCAAGCACAGCTGATTTCTGCAGCTGATGGCATAATGTGTCTGTCCCCACAGCTTCCATTTGCCTTAGCACATCTGCAGTGACAGCACTCTCTGCTTGGGAGAGCCAGCCCAGCACACCCAGCACAGCCCTTGTCTCACAGCAAGGTTGTCTTGACTCTTCTCTTGTTCACATTTCCATAGATTCAGAGAAGCTGTGGCTAAGAACCTCTCTTGGAATTCCCCACCCCAGTGATACATCTCCAGCCCTCCCTGTGCAATTTCCTGGAAAACATTTGTGCTAGAACTGTGATTCCTTGAAACAGAACAGGATTCTGGCATGGACATGGCTTGTTGCAGGTTGAGTTTTCTGCATGACCATGCCAGAATGCCTGCTATAGTTATAAAAAATTGATTTCAGGAGAAGAGGATGCTGACAAGGCAATTCCTTCACTCTCTTAGCCATTATTATTTAATAGTGGTTAACAGTGTTATTTATTATTTTCATTAATGACATAGATCAAGGGACTGAGTGCACACTTAGCAAATTTGCAGATGAGTGGTGCAGTGACACACCTGAAGGACACGATGCCGTCCAGATGGACCTGGACAAACTCAAGATGTGGTCCATGGAAGTCTCACGTGGTTTAACAAGGCCAAGCACAAGGTGCTGCACCTGAGTCAGGGCAACCCCTGGGATCAATCCAGGCAGGGAATGAAATGATCCAGGGCAGCCCTGCCAACATGGACTTGGAGGTGCTTCTGGCTGGACATGCACTGGCCATATGTGCTCACAGCCCAGAAACCAACCATCTTCTGGGCTGCATCAAAAGCAGCATGGGCAGCAGGGGAGGGAAGGGATTCTGTCCCTCTGCTCTGCTCAGGTGAGACCACCTGCAGTGCTGCCTTCAGCTCTGGTCCCAGCACAGCAGGGACATGGACCTGTTGAGATGAGTCCAGAGGAGGCCACAGAGATGATCAGAGGGATGGAGAACCTCTCCTACAAGGAAAGGCTGAGAGAACTGGGATTGTTCAGCCTGGAGAAGAGGAGGCTTCAGGGTGACCTAATTGTGGCCTTTCAGTACCTGAAGGAGAGTACAAGAAACATGAGGAGAGACTATTTACAAGAACACGTAGTGACAGGAAAAGAAGGAATGGATTCAAACTGAAATAGAGTAGGTTTAGACCAGATCTTGGCAATAAGATCTGTGAGGTGCTGAGGCACTGGCACAGGTTGCCCAGAGCAGCTGTGGCTGCCTCTTCCCTGGAATTGTTCAAGGCCAGGTTGAATGGGGTTTGGAACAAACTGGGCTAGCAGAAGGTGTCCCTGCCCATAGCAGAGGGGTGGAACCTTCCAACATTTAAAGTACCTTAAAGGTCTCTTCCAACCCAAGCCATTCCATGATTATGAGCTCACGGGTCCATTACTTGAGTGCCTAATTGAGCAGCAGCTGGTTATTAGCAGTGTCACTTGCACACCTTGCTCAGATTCTGCAGATTTCACCAAGAGAAACCATGAAACCAAAGAACTGCATGAATGTGTATGTGTATCCTCCTTGGAGGTTAGACGTGAATGAGAGTTGCCTATTTTCCATCACAATCCATTTGGGATCCAAACGAAGGGTCATGCTCCTCACCATGGGTGCTGAGGAGCCCCAGGAAGAGCTGGATGGCAGCTCTGTGGATCTGGAAAGGGCCTAACTAAGCAAAATGTCCAGTTCTAAATATCCAAAGTCCTGCAAGCAGAACTTCTAGAAAGAGTCATGTTTAGCAGCTGCCTTTAAAGGCAAGGCACCTTGAAAACCATCCTGAAAAGGGGACACTCAGAGACGTCCTGTGAAACTGAGACTGGAGATGTGTTTTGTACTAGTTTCCTCAGTAACTTTTAGTTTCCAGTGATTCATCCCTATATCTGATCCCAACCAATACTGGAGCAGCTTTTCCTGGCAAGACCTGCCTTTCCCAGAGACAGCAGGTTAACATGGGAAACTCCACATAGGCAGGTCTGAAGAAGTGGCAGGGAAGGGAGCTCAGAAGAATACTGCCCAGAGCTTTGCAGAGTGTGGTGTTCGTTTGCTTTCAGCTGAGACACAGAAAAGCTTCTCCTCTGGTGGAGGCAACCCAGCACCTCTTCTGCAGGGAAACTCATGCCTCCAGCTAAACCCCAAAAGGCCTGTGGGACATGCATAAGGTTTGTAAAATGCATGGGCTCATATAGTTATAAGAATACTATTTTCGTGACTTTGTGACTTTGTGACTTTTTGTGACTTTGAAGGACAGGTGGCATTGTCAGGTGGTCCAGACAGGTCTGCACAAGTGCCCAGTCGGCCCTTGCCATGTTTCCTCTGGAATATACCTTTTCTCTCCTCACTGGAAAGCACTCCCAACCTCTACCCAACTGCAAAGCCAAAGCGAGACCCCAGTGATAAAGAAAAGCCCAAGAAACAACACAACCAACAGACCTGGGGATTGCAATCAAAAACTAAGCAGACTTTCCACTGTATTTGACAGCCAAAGGAAGGTTTGGGCAGGTACTACCTTCAGAGAAGTCATGTAACAGGAAGGCACCACATCTGCCTCCTTGGCTTGCCTGGAATAATGCTCTTTTCTGTGTGTCAACAGCAAGAAAAGTATTTTACTGAATTTTACTCTGTCCAGAAGAGAGCAAGAAACAGGGCTCATGGTGTGTTCATAACTCCACAGCAGGAAATCTCTGGGCTGCAGATTTTGAGGGAGCAATGGAAAAGTGTGCAAAGCATAAGCCAGTGTATCTTTAATTCCCTGGATATATCAGTGTGATTTCCTTCAGGATGCAGAGTATGAGATACGGTAATTGTGGTCAGAAGCCAGTGATCCAGCTCATTCCAGTGAGGCAGGTGTTAATGAGACAGTTCAGCAGTAGGAAGAAAACCCAAACTGAGAAATTGCTCCTGAACATTTGACATAGCTTCTCACACACAGGACAGCTATGGGAACAGGCTTCTGCAGTGAGAACAAGCCAGCAGAAAGCAGTGAGATGGCATGTCCCAGTGTCACTGCTGCGTGGGATCTTTCTTTCCTCTGATCCTTCTCTTCTTAGATTAATTGTTCTTAGAATCATAGAATCATCAAGGTTTGAAGAGACCTCTAAGATCATCAAGTCCAACCATTAACCTGTCACTGATGTAATCCCTAAACCCTAACCCATATCCTCCAGCACCAGATCCAGACACCTCTTAAACCCCTCCAGGGCTGGTGACTCCCCCACCTCCCTGGGCAACCTATTCCAATGTCTGACATGTTATTGCAACAATTCAGGACTGGAATGTTGGTGCCAAGGCAGCTCTGACCTTCCTGTGCTCAGGAGGTACTGGAACCTCTGTCCAAGTAAAATCTGCTGCACTGACCCTCGCCCTCCTGCTCCCTACTCTTCTCTCCTCTTTCCATGAACTCTTCTGGAAACTGGAAGAAGCATGTTTAGTTTAGGACAGCAGAGGAGATGAGGGAAAGCCTAGTCAGCCCTAGACCCAGAACCAGCTGAGACACAATGTGACAGTGCTCACTGTCCCTGCTGAGGGGAAGGGCACAGGAGCACCACAGCAGGTTTGGCTCTGTGGTGATGGCTCTGCAGAGAACACATAGCAGAGAAGACAACTAGTATTGCAGGTACTGTGAAAGCATCATCACCAATCAAACTGTGGTGTTTGTGTCACATCTATTCAGAATCACAGTGTTACCATGACATCAGGAAAGAACTCATGTCCACAGGCATCACAGAGTTTCTAACTCAATCAAAGCTGTAGTCAGCTCTACTCTTCATGCACATCATTCCCTACTCAGGAACCTTCCTCCAACCAGACTCTCCTTTGTTTTTCTGGCTTCAGCTTCACCCACCCAAGGGAAACTTCCACCAGGCAATCTCCTGCTTCCCATGGAAAGTGAATGGAGCGATTACATCTGAGGAGAATGTGGCTGTGGCTCCTCTCACATGAGCAGGAGGGGGCAATGGACTGGGATTTCTGTACCATGCAGTAAGAGTTTGGCAAAGGAAGCAGAGGAACAGGGTGAAGGTCCAGCCTACCCACGCTCCAGGCTGAGCAGCACATTGGCACCCTGTGGTTAAACAGCTGCAGTGAGACTTGCTCCGTGGCCCTTGCTCAGTGCCTTGCAGTGTTTTCCTGTGGGCAGTGTTTGCCAGTAGCTCTGGGTCAGAAAGACTGAGAGAAGCCCATTCGAGGTGGCAGTCCTGGCTTGGTCCCCCCCTTGCTGTGTGCAAAGGATGGCTGGTGGGCTAGGGCTCCGCGGGGATGTTCCCCACACCAGCGTACAGTTCCCGGAGGGCACGTTAAAGCAGTGGTGCAGAGGCAGAGATCCAAAGGAAGATGTCAGTTTGTTTTCCTGTCCTTCTGCAGGGGAGGTGTTGGGGACAGGGGCACTCTGGAGGATGCCCTGTTGCACTGTGGAAGTGGTGGATGAAACGATATTTTGTCCAGCCCAGTGCTCCCTTTGGCAGTGAACTCACTGGAAGGTGAAGCTCGCCAAACCCAAGGAGGACCCAGATCAAATCAGTCACTTCCTGGGAGACTGTTTCTCCCTAACTTTCCAGGGTGACTCATTCCACTGCAATGTGGAGGCTTAAAGCAAGTGATGTGAATCCTGAGGAAAGCTAAAAAAAGAGAGAGCTGAATAAGGAAAAATAAGGAAGCAAAGAGGGTGTGACTTCACCCACAGCAAGGACCATGAATTACAATCTCAGGAGGGAGAGATGCTCTGCACAGGGCAGTAACTAGCAACATGCCAGTGCTCATTTTAGAAGAAAGACTGCTGGTAAGCCTGTTCCTGGCTAGAACAGAAAACAAAAGAGAGAAATGAAGCATCACTCTAATTTTCTTTACTGTATGTGACTTGTAAAGAAACTTGCTGTGGGAGAAAGCCCTTCCAAGAGCCAGGATTCTTCCACTGGCGGAGCAGAAGTGTCTGCAGACAGCCGGGTAACCGCTGAGGAGCTTTCCTGCAGCACAGAAGATCCAAAGTGTTTTCAAAGTGAACATTTTCTAGGAATGCAGCATATAGCCCACTGACATTGAATATGCATGACTGCAGCCTCAGTATTCCCACAGCGAGGGAGGGATGGGTGAGTACCTGAGCCCCCAGGCAGCTGCAGTGCCATTTCAGCTCACCCATTTCCCTGCAGAGTGTACTTCAGTAATGTGCCCACTGTGTATGCAAGGGCTAGGGCAGGCACAGCAGGTACAGGAAGGAATATAGAATAGAAAATATCCTTTGGAGTTTCATCCTGCTGCTGGGCAATATTCACCTGTAAGTAATCAGGGAACTGCTGGGCCAGGTTCAGCTCAGCAACTGCAATTAGGATCATCAAGACTGGAAGAGACTTCCAAGATTATCAAGTAACCTCCCACTACTGTAACCCCTAAACCCTAAACCATATTCTCCAGCACCAGATCCAGACACCTCTTAAACCCCTCCAGGGCTGGTGACTCCACCACCTCCCTGGGCAATATTCCAATGCCCAAACACACTAACATTTTTTTTTCTCTGAGAGCTGTACCTGGAGACCTTGCTCTGGATCACATTGTGCTTAACCCTTAAGCCATGTGATACACGACAGTGCTGCCCTTCATGATCATGGCTTGAGTGGAGAGGAGAAATGCCCATTCTAGGGGTCAGTGCTGGTGCCTGCCCCATCTCTGTGCTGATCTGCCTTTCCCAGAACAGCCTGGCCCCAGGGCAGCTCTGCCTGCCAAGCTGCAGTTCCTCTCCCAGCTGGGAACTAGGAAGCACAGATGGAGTGCTCTGGGTTTGGACTTGGTCTGGGTTTGGACTTGGTCTGGGTTTGGATCTGCTTCTTTGGGCCAACTTTGTCTCCAGGGTTTTTGGATTCTTCGGCAGGAACAGCCCTTTGCTCCGCTGGGAACTCTCTGCAGGGACTGTCAGAGCTAGCTGCCCATCACAGGGCTTCAGGCCCTGTCTGAGCAGCCATGGGCCAAGGGATTTTATTCCAAAGACAAACTAAACAGTATCTTCTTCTTTATTTGACATTTAAACGTTATTATAATGCTTAGCTCTTTCTTTTCTGCCATGCTTAAAGGATTCTGAGGTATTTTAATCCAGTGCTATGAAAATTAACAATGTCTTTATCTGTTGAACTTCATGAGCAAAGCATTTATCTACTCTAGCTGTCTGCTAGAATTTTAAAAGAAGTAAATTACTGAATTCTTTAGGCACTAAAGCTCCATTGTGAGCTGCCTCGGTATGGCTGGGGGCGCTTGCTAAACTTCTCAGGCAAGAACTGGATCAGACCCAGGGGAAACATCCAAAATACCTTACTATAATGACAACGCCAGATACTGCAGCAATTATTTTGAAGGCAGGGAATTCAAATATGATATTAAAGTGAAAGTGGCTCCATGGTTATGAAAAGGGAGATAATAATAGTAAAACCCCTCTCTAACATCCCTGAACAATAGCAAGCAGCCCAGACTCTGATACTATCTGAGGTATGATACAAATATAACCCAAAAGCTCAATGTTGTCCTTACATCAACATTCACCTCACAATAAAAACAACTTGATTGCTCTGACAGTCCCTTCCTTCAGTGAACTAAACAAAGCTCTGCCTAATTCTGGGTGCTAGGGCTCCAGATGCCAGACAGCCTCAGGAGAGTGTCCCAGTGGAGTCAAAAGTCCCAGGCTGGGTGGTAGTGCCATGCCTGGCCTGGAGGAGACTGCTGTGGCTCTGGAGGGACAGTCACTGCTCCCACAGGCTGGTCCTGCTTGGCTGGGCATATGTTTTTCCTTTAGTTTGCATTTGATGGAGAAGCTTCTAAAAATACTCTACTTATGGGCACGTTTTTAAGCACGTGGACGGACAGCCCACAGGTGGGTCTTGCAGCATGAACTGGAAGAGGAGAGAGGACTGATGACCCTTATTTTTGTTGCATGTTCTTCTATGAGGCATTCACTGATGTGTAAGCACCATTACCTCCTCAGCTCTAGCAAAAGTCTGGGCAGCTCTGTAGCTCTGGGGAGAAGCTTTGCCTGCCAGTGCTTGGTGTGCAGCCACACGTGAGTATTCACCCATGCACACAGCCATGAGCAGGTGGGTGGGTTTGTGCTGAGAGCTGCAGGGTGCCCTGGAGAGAAGAAGCTTGTGCTGTGATGGGGGGACCAGGACCAGCTGCACTGGTCAGCCCTGGGCAGTATGGGACCTCCACATAATGGGGGATGGTGGCTGTGCAGTATGCTGTCCCATCAGTAATACAGTCCATTCGCAACAGCTACTCCCTATACTGAGAAGGATCCAGAACCTAGAGCTTATTTCATCCTCAGGCAGATGTCCCCAGGACTGATAAATGATGCCATTTGTGGCTGGAAAAGAAGCTCAGAATAGCAAGGGGTAGGAGTCTAAATTTTGTGTAGAGGAGTATTGCTGTGGGACTGACTGGGACCATCTGAAATGGACCACTGGGCCACACACAAATATTCTTTCATGATTTTTAATCTACAGGGGCAAAGGGTTTCTGCAGTGAAGACTTGTGGGGGGCTTTCAGGCTGCCTTTTTGTCATCTGTGTCTTAGTTGGCCTTGGTTAGATTTTTGAAAGGAATTAGCAGTCAGCAGTTCCCTAGAGTCAGGGAAGCAGGAGAGCTGCTGCTTTTCCATTGCACATTCTGTATAGCCATTGCTAACTAATTAGTTTCTATAAAGTTTCATTATCATGCAGTCTCTCAATAGCATGTCCATTTTTTTCAGGAGCTATGTCACTCAGACAGGCATGTTTTCCACTCAGGTAGTCTCTTAAGGTCTGGTTAAGCTGTGCCTGGAAACTGGGAAGTAGCTACCAAAAGAAAAGCCAAATAATTTTGCCTCCCCATATTTCATATCATTCTCCAGTGCTTTTCCTTTTTACTCCCTTGGAACCTTGACCTGGACCAGGACATATCTTTAACACTGACTTTTAAAACCACTGCCTACTGCTCAGAGCCCTCACCGCTGGCGTGGGAATGAGCACAGTCTGTGTGGAGGAACGGGATGGACTCTCTAAGTGCACTGGCAGCAAAAGAGATGCTAACGAAACTGCGTCTTCTTGCTTAAGCAGGCAATAAAACTGGGGACAAAGGACGTGGAAGTGGTTGAGGTACTCTGTTTGTTCAGCCTGGAAAAGACAAAAATAAGATCTCATGGCTGCCTGCAGATACCTAATGGAAGGGAAAGCAGAGCCAGACAGCACAACAAAGGGCTAGAGGCAACAGACACGAGCTGCAACACTGGGAATTTCAGTGAGGTGTGAGGAAAAAATTCATTATGGAGATAGTCAGTCAGTGGAACTGGAGTCCAGAGGAGTTGTGGATTCCTGATCCTTCATGGGAAGCTCAGCTGGACCAGGCCCAGCACAACCCAAATCTGCTCAGAGTGGGAGATGAGTCCAGCAGGGCAGATGTTTCTTGCCTCCTCTTCTTTATGAGTCCAGAGTCCATCTGATCAGATGGGTTTTACCTTCTCCCTTCTTCTCTTTTCTTTTTCCAGTGTAATTTTGGACAGGATTTGGATCAGCACTAATTGTTTCTTTTTTTCACTGTTCAGTGAAAAATACCCTCAGTGAGACAATGCCAAATACAAGGAAAAGAAGAAGATGGAGCACAAAATAACAAAAATCCATTCAAAATTTTGGAAAAAAAAAGGCAGAAAACAACAACAAAAGAATAGTCAATATAAAATTTAGAACCTCTAATTTCCAAAAATGTCATAAGAGATTTTGGAAAAAGAGTCAAAAATGTATTTTTTCCAAATGCACAAAATTTTCCCCCCAGTATTGCTTTCCCAGTATAGTTTCTAATTTGTAATTACCTATAAATTCACAAATTATGAGGAATTATTATGTCTATGCATTCTGTCTTTGTCCTGACTAGAAACACCAAGTCTAGTTTGTCTAGGTGAATCAGGAACCAGCAGATCTTCCATCCCCAGGCTAATCCTTCACCTTTTTTCCTGCTCCATTTCTTTGCCACTGAAAAAATAAGACGTGTCATTTTGAAATCTGCATTAAAGACATCATAATATGACTTAACCCTCTCTAACACCTTCCTGGCTCCTTGCCCCCTGTGCAAGGAGGAACACCCTTCTCTGCCGTGTGCCAGTGCAGCCACTGGCATCACTGGTAGTTTGCCAACTGTTTCCACAGGGAGACAACACTTCCCTCTTCTTTTTCACCCCTTAGTGTCCCATGACTCTATCTCTTTATGATCCTCTACCGTCACAGATTTTCAGATCTCAGCTGGGTGGGACTTGGCACAGTCTGGTCTAGCTAGAGCTTCCAGGCTATAGACCTGTGAGCAGGAGGTTGGACTAACAGACCTCCAGGGATTCCTTGCAGTTATCCTGTCATGTGTCTGGTGTTTCCATACACAGGGGCTGTTTCAGAGTCTCTGACAGTCATGAAGATAACAGGAGAACCGAGATGCCACCACCGCAAAGGACATCCCTGCTGCTCCCGTTATCTTCTTGCATCACTAGGCACCCTCCTGCATCTGCAGCTCTTTACATGATCAGGGAAACCTGCACTTCCCATGGGCTGCTTTTTTCTCACAGCTTTGTATATTTGAATTTCTCTTAGCAAGACATATTGTTGGGGACATGATGGGAGTTGACAGGCACAGGTGGTTTTTAAAATAAAAATGAAGTGTATTGTGGTATTTTCTCTTGTGCTTCTCCTCACACAATTTCATAATAGACTGTAAGGCAAGGGAAGGATGGCAAAGGACAGACACAGATCTATCACTTTTAATCAAGAATACAAATATTTATTCAATAACCTTTCAAATACTGAGCACCTGGGGCAGAAGGACATTTCCTCCACGGAGGGCTCGCCGTATCAGAGCTGAATGTCAGCCCCAAATCCAGGATTCTTGGCTATTGCATGCAGGGATCACTGTCAAAAGAAATAAATGTTGACTTGGCCTGTTTATAGCCCTTTCCCTTCCATGCTGTGACTGATGATTGCTTTATGTGAGCCAGGGCCAGGCATGGCACAGCAGCACACACTGTGCATAGATGTGTTGCACAGGCTCTGGGTACTTGTCTGTGTCAGTTCTCAGCATCTCTTTTGGAGCAACATTCATGGGATGTGCCATGCAATTTCTGCCCCACTGGCTGTAGGGCACAGAGGATGTCCTACTCTGTTCCTTCTGGGCTTACCTGAGAGGAAGCAGCACTTGCAATTACAGGGGATGACATTTTGCATTTTAAAAGACACGAATCGGGTGAATTGTAGATGCTTTGCCCCGAGTTCCTGCTGCACTGCTGCCTTGGCCCTCGGCTCTGAGCAGGCAGAAACAAGCACCTGAGCCCTGTTTGCTGAGGAATACATTGGTGCAGGTAGCTCAGGGGCAGCTGCAGTGCACAGGGACCTGTGTCCCAGCCAGGTGGATGGACACAGAAACACAGAAGGAGCTGAGGACTCAGGAGGAAGGGTGAGATTTTCACACTCTTGGACTGTGAGGGTATAAAAGCCCAGAGGTCCTTTGTTGGGATCCCTCCTCAGAGGCATCAGCTCGTGCTGTTTCTGTGTTACTGAGCCAAGAATAGATTGCTTTATGGAACAGGACATCTGAGACTCTGCTATGGGAAACCTGGGCTGGAACTGGGAAGGAAACCTGCTCTGACTGTGTGAGTGTGGTGTGTGTGGAGCCAGGAGGGTCCCTGGAGCTGCTGCTGCCAAGGGGCTTTGGGCTCAGCAGTAACAGCCTCTGGATTTGGGAGTGTGACTGCCAGAGACTCTCATGTATGGTCAGACTGGGAAGCTTCCTTAACACCATTAAATAACCTGTATATCTTAGGTCAGTGTGGGCACCAAGATCTGACAGTCCATGTTTCCTCAGCAGTGTGAGGGCCAGGAAACCTGGGTAAGGTTCTCAGGGTACAGAACAGCCCTGCCAGAGGCAATTGTCATGCAAAATTCAAATGCTGTGTATTGCTGATGTGTCAGCACATCTTTATAGCTGTTAATCATAGCATCTCCACAAAGAATAAAACAAAGTTTATTTCCCAAACCCTACTTTTCCATGAAGCTGTTTTTTTCTGACATTAGATGGACAGAGTCTCCTTACTAGATCTGTGACAAGGGGAGCCTCAGAGCTCCTGTTTCAGATTCAAACCATTTAAAATACTTTCTAGTTTTTTAATATCCATTTTACAATTGTGAACATGAGAACATGAAGCCTCATCCAGATGTGTTTCACAGAGTCTGGCACGTATTGCTTTGTTGCTGGGACACCAGACACAGGACAAACAGAAAAGCTCCTGTGAATCTCACTAGATGGTTGGGATCAAAACAAACAGTTCCTCATTCTCAGTATGATGTATATCTTCATTTAACCAGCACTGAGAGCTTTGAGGTTGGTTATCTTTGCCTATGAAGAATCAACCAACAGAGGTGGTTAATGCAAATCACAGGAGAGGAACCCTGTCAGGAGCTTGCTCATGAATCTGCTCTCCTGCCATGAATCATTCAAAGCTGTTGCTATGCCAAGCAGTGCTCCTGCTCTCCTTCCCCTGCCCACAGTGCTGCCATGGATCACAAGGTTTGGTATGGATGAGGACACTTGTGTCTTGCCTCCAAGTCCAGATATCTGCTTCCATCACTCAGTGAGTTATTCTGCAGGATTCTGTCCCAGCCACACTCCTAACTGATACCTCCTAGAGCTGTAAGGAATTCACACCTTTGCTTCACTCCTTTATGACAGCTGGAAATTTTCCAGTGAGACAGGGTGATGGACAGGACCTGCCACTCTCATTAGAATCCTAGAATCATCAAGGTTGAAGGAGACCTCTAAGATCATCAAGTCGAACCATTCTCGGCCATTCTGCTGTAACCGCTAAGCCCTAAACCACATCCTCCAGCATTAGATCCAGACAACTTTGAAACAGCTCCAGGGATGGTGACTCCAACACCTCCCTGGGCAATCTATTCCAGTGCCTGGCCACCCTTAGGGTCTGGTTGGAATTTGCTGTGGCTTTTATCTGTTGCCCTTCCACTGTGCACAGCTGAGAAAAGCCTGGCTTCATCTTCTGCAATCCCATTAGTTAACTGAAAACTGCAGTTAGATTCCTCTGCCTCTTCCTGTTTCCAAGATGAATATGCCATGTCCTTCAGCTTCTCCTCATGTGAAGTGCTCCTGTGCTCTTCCTGCCCCAGTGCCCTCCAGCACGCTGTCTCCAGCTCTGATGTCAGGACCATACACTATGTCCAGAAAAATCCTTCACTAAGTCAGTGGAAGAAGTGTTGATAGAGAATTTCTCTCCACTGATGAAGAAAATGAATATCTACCTGTTACAGAATTATGTATTTTTGTGTGTAAATAAGGCCTGTGACCTCACAGAGCTTCAGTAAGCACACAGCTCCTTGGGAGCTGCCTGCCTTCCTCAGCCATCTTCAGCATCGATCAGAGGGCTCAAACAGCTTCAAGGAACACTTTGGGGAAGGCAAAGCAGTTCCAGGCTCTGGTTATCTCAGCAATTATAAGACAGGCTTTGTGTTTCAATAATGTACCAATTTCTGAGCATTTCTCTATTTGATAGAGAGAGAGGAAAAAGAGGAACCTCAGGAGAAGAAAGCATCAGCTGGGGTCTGGGCTATGGTCCTTTGCAAGACTGAGAATAAAGCTTTAAAGCCAAACTATACCTTCTGCAGAGAAGCAGTGCCTGAAGAATTTTCCATATGCTGGTGTCAAACTCTGAGGTTTGGAATGTGACAAAAATGTGGAATTCAGAGGAAAATGACTCACGTAGGAAAAATAAATACTGCGAGTTTCCTCCTTTTTTTTAGGAATGTCCAGATCCTTAGTTCAGTTTTTAATTTAATTTTTTAAGTAATGTGACATCGACCAAGAAGCAGAAAGAATTCCTGAACCAAAAGGAGGGATCTTACGTGAAGCATCTGCCTTCCTCGGCCAAAGTACATTTCTGTGACAAGAAGACAGTACATTTTGCTGCCTCAAAAAAGGGTTGATTGGTTAATCACACGGGTAAACCTCAATGAAGGATCCTCTAGATGCAAAAGAAAGAGATGTAAATTAGTAATGGGCAGGTTTAGGCTGAAAATTAGGAGGGTCCTATGTATTATTGTTCTGACCATAGTTTAATAGTGAGCACAAGCAGTTTAGAGGTACATCAGCCTCTCCTCTTCTTCTCTAGTCTGGGCTTGGCAAGGTCTATAGAGCGAAACAGCATTATCTCTGTTCACACAAGCAAGGGATCTGACTGTGGTGCATCCACAGGGAACTACGCTGCTGCTGAGGAAGGAGGTATTTTTACTTGGACACCATCCAGGCCACAGCCATTTTAATGTCATTTCCCTTCTTGCCAGGAGGATGAATTCGGGTGGTGGTTTCGGTGCTGAATTCACTGGAATTGTTCTGTCTGCTGTCCCTCCACTGGGTGATGCGCCCAGGACAGTCTCCAGCTCTTGGAGAGCTCCAGCCAGGGCAGCAAAATAATTCTAATCTCTGAGGTTTTGTCTCAACTCATGTGCCTGGTGCTGCATGTCTCCCACTTGTGCAAGCAGTGCTGCTTCTGTGTAACACAGCAGTCCTTAATTAACCAGACCCAGAAGAGTTTGTGTCTATGCACAGTCCTGCAGAGCCCTTTATTACTGACTGCCACCTCTCCTGCCAGCTCAAACAAGTGAAAACACTCCTCTAGCATATCTGGGAAAGTTAAGTAGTTAATCATCATCCCACTTCCCTGGGGAGTCACAGGAGGGGAAGCAGCATCAGTCCCATGTATTTGATCTTGAGCTAGATCAGACCAGAGGAGGGCTCAGACCACAGATCCTGTGCTCACTCTGGGGCAGCCCGAACAGCCAATACCCTTGGGAAGGAAAGCATCCGTTCTGCCTTTGATGGCCTTCCAGCTACACCAAGGAAGGAAACTGTTTCCCACACTGTGGAAATCTCAAGCCTTTCTTCTGCAGCAAGGGAATAAAAACCTGAGCCCTTTGAAATCAGACACCCAGGAGATGCACTTCACTGCCTTAGAGCAATCAACAATCTGGTCGATATGGTGAGGAATTCACTTGGGATTCTGAGGAATGAGGTTTAATTCTCCTTGTACATGTCTGTGACCCTTACCCCCTCCCACAGTCCCAGGACCCAAGGCTCAGCTGCATTGGAACCTTGGCTCAGGCTGCTGGGGAAATGTCCAAGCTGTGAACAGTGGTGAGAAAATCTGAAAGTCACATATGATAGGTTATAAAATTAGAGAGGTAGGACTGCTGAGATGGGCTCAGTTTGAAAGGGAACAGTGAAATCAGCCTCGTGAAAGTCAAATAATTGGATTAAAGGAAGAAGCTCACTAAAAGCTGTGAGTGAAGGCCAGATCTTCTCCCAAGGACCTGCCTCAGATAGCACCAAGTGGTGCAAAGGTACCTGAGCTCCACTGATGCACAGCTCTGGCTGCTCCAACACAGTGGTCTGTTGACTGAGCATCACTGACACACTGCTGTGACTTCCAACCTTGCCAACGCAGCTATGGATTTTCCCCCAGTGTTAAACCAAAGCATAGACTTGTTTCAAAGGCTCCTTTATCTGTCGATCTGCCTGTCTTCCTAGTGCACATTCATACCAGCTCTGGGCACAAATTCTCTCTGTGCACCTGCCCTGACAAAAATGAAGATAACATATCTCAGAAAAGAGTAGTATTATTTTTCTAAGCATGACATTCAACACAGGATATTAAATACAACACTGGTTTTGACCTTATAAAGCATAAGAGAAATGAGTTATAGCTGTTATTAGGCAAGAGAGTGTCTGGAGGATCAAAGAGGGAGAAGAAAAATATTTTATTATTTTTTTAATATCTGAAGACTAGTTTGCACCCCAAAATTTTCTCCGATTTTCCCAGTCAGCCTAAGGAAAGCCACCAGAGACTCCATTTTTTTCTGCATGGAATTAATGTTTCTGAAAAATATCTGACATCTGTGGAGCCCTGGCATGGGAGAATGATTACTTTACAGTGAATGTTTTTGCTGTGCTAGGAGGAATCTGTCCTCTGCCTGTGGCATGTGAGTTCCCTCCTCCTGCCAAGGGAGTGCAGGGTAGCAGCTGGCTCAGGGTGGCTGCAGACCCCAGACCAGCCTGCACCCTGTGGCAGAGCTCTGCAAGATTCCCTGGAGTATCTCTTGCCCAAGGGTAGAATTTATTCCTCAGTATCACATCAAACACATTCCTACCCACGAAACAACACCCACATTGTTTGGGAGGAAAATAAACCGAGAGGCATTTTCAGACTTTCGAAGAAAACCTATTGTAGTTACTCTAGTCTCAGTCTGTCTCTGGGAAAATCTGGAGGCTCAAAAGATTCACCGTGTGTCCTCTCCCAGCCTGGAAGTGAAGTGATGCTGCAGTGAGTTATTATTTTTTGTTTAGGGTTCACACCATGGGGCTGCAGTTCGAAAAGCTCCCATTTTCCTCAGCCTCAAATGAAGCTGTAGCTTTATGACTTACACAATACCCAGCCTCTTCAGGTTCAAAAACATCTTCTAAGTCCTAAATTGCAGTGCAGAATAGATGAAATGCTGGAGCAGCTAGTAATTTGGGGTGTTGAAGTTGGGACAAAACTTGGGGTTTAGAGAGAGCATGACATTTCTGGGGCTGAGCTGAGAGCAGCTACAGCAGACTCAGGCTCAGAGTCACAAACATTTCACTGAGACAGTGCGGTCGAGAGGGCAGAGTCTGTCTATCAGCAGCAGTAAGTGTCCAAAAATCACGAGGTTATCTGTTTTTTGAAAGTAATCCAATATGTAAATTAGCTGCCAGAGTGAAATGGAGACAGCTGGTTGGCGATGGCTAATTTAGTATCTATTTAAGGCCAAATGATGCCGCAAAGGGGTTGCGACTTTAGCGTTGCTCGTTCAAGACGTTGGAATTTAGATGACTTTTATGTCAATGTTTTTGTCTAGTGCGAACAAAGTTACAGTTTCTCTGGGAAAAAAAAAAAAAGCGCTTTTATTTCTCATTAGCGACAAAAAAACACTTCACCACTAACCGCATCGCTTAAAAAAGGTGGAATTAACACTCTGGGTCTCGGGTTTGGCTGTCGAAGGGCTGCGCTGCGAGGGGCTGAGTCCGGCTCGAGGGAAGCTGCTGGATGTGTCCCTGCCGCAGCTGGGTCAAGCCCATCCGAGGGAGCTCTGAACCGTCTTATATCCTCCGCTGCGGCTCGGGGCAGCCCCGTTATCCTGCGGGTTATCGATCCTTGGAGCTCCCGGAGCGGCGCGAGCA
>NW_008659730.1:26414-28617 GCF_000695815.1 Acanthisitta chloris | reverse complement strand
CGAGACCGGGGGGCAGGCACAGGGCGCCCCCCACCCCAGGCCCCCACGAACCCACCTCTGGCAGTCGGTGCGGGAGCTGCGGGGCTCAGCCAGGACAGCCCCGCCAACCCCACTGCCACGTGGCACTGCCTCGCACTGTTCACTCTGTGCATCTTGTTAATGAAAAGCATGGATGTAATTTCAATTAAAGATAATTACATATTTAAACTTAACATTAAATTCTGCACTAAAACAAAATTACATGAAATCTCAGTGTGCAGCCGTGCTGCACGGCGGCAGGCAGGCGAGCGGAGGAAGGCAATGCTATAACCCGCAGGATCTCCTGCCTGCACCATGCTTCCCTGTCCTGTGATTAAATCTGACCTGTCCCCAGGTGCCACCTTCGGAGGCAGCTCCTCCTGTCTGGTTGTGCCAGGCAAGCCCCACGTGTGTCCAGCTATAGCCACCCCCGGCTGTCCAGGGTACCAAACACAGAACGCCCCACGTCCCATCCCAGCACTGGGCACTGCCTGGGCAGGGCAGCCAGGCCCCGCGAGCTCTGACATCCACACAAGGCTGTGGGAGATGCTGCAGGTGGAAAGTATTTTGAATTCGTGATAAAAAACATAGTTCCCAGACTACTGGGGTTCATTTTATTTTTGGGAAATCCAACAAATCTGTTGGCCTTAAAAGCAATTTTCTGAAAATTGAAAACTTTTTTGATTGTTCTGTACAATTCCCACCCTTCCCTCAAATCCCAAACACGACATTGCATTCTTCCAAAAGCAAAAGCTTTTATCTTCTGTCCCCAAACACACTGGAAATTACTGGCTTGAAATTGCATAAATTGCCTTTTACTCTCCTCGCACCCTGTTTGACCAGTGAATTTTAAAACCCCAATTATTTGCCTGGGTCCAAGCACCAGGCTCACATGTTGGTGGCTCAGCCACGTAGAGGTATTTTTTTCCCAGCTTTATGTAGTTTCTAAAAATAGATGGCCAGGGATGAGTGGGTTTAACCGGTGCTAATTCAGGCCAGTTTAAATCCATGCTAAAGAGACCTGGATTTCCCAGCAGGTCTCAGCCCATCTCCTGCCCTGGCTGTGGACTGAGCCTCTGACATCCAGGGCTGGATGGAGGTGATGGCTCTGACTGCTGGGGTGGGGACAACCCCCTTGTCCCACCTGAGCTTTCCAAACCACCCTGCAGAACGCTGGGATGGGAGGGCCCGTTTGGCCCTGCCCTGGGGGTCCCACATCAATCCCCTCACCTGTCCACAGTCTGTGCAAGCGCTGAGCACAGGGTGGGCATTGGGAGAGCAGAGAAGGGAGCGAGGGTGGCCATGCCCCCGTCCCTCCAGAGCAGGCTTGTACTTGAGTCTGTCACAATGCCCTGCTGTGGAAAACCAAAGACACTGTGGCACCATCAGACCTCTTCAGGAAGAGGCTTTCGTTTAATAAAACATGAAAATTATTCAATGTGATTTAATTTGATAGGAAATTCATGCTGCTCCTGTAATAATAATTATTATTGATTATTGCAGTGTGGCTGTGCAGACACAGCCAAGACCCAGAGTCCCACTGTGCCCTTTCTGCCAGGGCACAGCTCCCACCCCTCACAGACAGGTCTTACACTTCCCTGCATCACCTGGGCACAGACATGGTGCTGAGACTGCAGGTTTGTGCTTTGCAGTGTCCAGGGCTGCCAGCAGACACAGAACTGCACCAGGCAGCAGTCCAAGGCTGAGGGAACAGCTATCTGTGTCACACCAGTGTTGCTGTCATTAGGCTGTGAACTTTACCTGCAGAGCTCATTGCTCCTCTCCTCGGACCACAGTTGTTTTCCAGCCCTAGAAGATGCCTGTTCCTCAGCACACAACTGGAAGGGACAGTTTGGCACCGGGAGGGAGGGAGCTGGAAGGATCCGTTTGTTCCTGGGCGGGCACGGCGAGCAGCTGTGCTGAGGGCAGCACCACGGGCACCACGCATGGCACGGCCGCCGCACTGGGGCTTCTCCTCCTCCGCTAAATGATGGCAGTTATCAAGCACTGACAAGTGGCATTAAAATTTATTAGCCAGCATAAAGTTTTATTTAAGGGATGGCTGGAGATTTAGTGGGCTCTGCGAGTCCTTCCTCAGGCCAGCTATGTCACCTTTAATAAGCACCTGCAGGCTGTGGAGGACAGGGGGTGGCCCTGGGTGCCCCAGCTCCTGCTCCCCATCCTG
>NW_008659730.1:22525-26371 GCF_000695815.1 Acanthisitta chloris | reverse complement strand
GGGTCCCCATGTTCCACTAATACCAGCCCGATCCTGCAGGCAGCCTGCGCCCGGTGTTGGTGAGGGAGCTCCTCCAGCAACACTTCCATTAATCAGTTTGGCAATCGTGAAACACACGACATGCGTACTGGAGTTTAAATCCGGCCTCGCTAATGGTTTACTACCCACTAAATCCCCCTTCATGTTATTTAACTTTTAAACCCAAGGAATATTCCAAATCAAAGAGGCTCTGTGTCACGCTTAGTCCATCTCAAAGAGCCTGGAATTAACATCCCTTCATGGCTCGACAGTGCCTGCCACACGGAGCCACTGCTTGCTCCTTATTAATATTTATGATGGGGAGAGAAAGTTGCATAAATCTTGGTTGATACTTAATTAAACCCCACTTCTTTTGATTTCTTCTCTCTCAGCTTCACTTAGTGCAGACTGTGCAGCCATCAGATACTCATCCCACATGGAACAGCCTGGCACGTGTGGTAGCACCCCTGGGCTGGGTGGGATTTAGTGCCCGTAGACCTCCAGCACAGTGCCCTGGTGCCACTAACTGCCTGTGCCCCCAGGCCTGGCCAGCACAGTCACAGAACAGAGAGGTCCCACGGGGCCACGCGAGCCCTGACTGGCACAGCACAGCACAGCTCGGCCCCAGCCCCTCTGCTGCGGCTTATCTGCGTCTCGCGTCTGATCTGAGTGCGATCCTTAAAAAAACAGTTAACGCGTGGCTGACATATCTGTGATACAACGATCATAGCGAGGAAGCAGCTTGACCCCCGAAGGCTCCTGCGAACAGCAGGATTGACACTTCACATTGACTTTGCTTCAGGCTTATCAACAAATCTCAGCCAGTTTTATTAAAGAGCCGCGTGTGGGACGCACCAGGCGCAGACAACTTCATCTGCGGTGGCTCAAGCACCAGTGCACGCTTGGCTCGCTGCTCCTCGTTCATGTGCTTGCTTTGCTGGCAAATTTAACTTTACGAAAGCGACTCGTGGTTTTGGTAAGAGCCCACAGGGTTTCCTGACCCTTTCATGGGGAGGGCTGTGGTGCCCAGGAGCGGTGGAGGGTGCTGGCAGCGGGGCAGGGACACCCCAGCGTTCCTGGGCCACACTCCATGACCCCTCAGCTGCCAGAGAAGGGGCTTCAGTCTCTGCAGGTCTCTGGAACACATCCTGAGCTACAACCCCAGGAAAAGCCAAATTCTCAACTCCCACCCAAACCCCAGCCAAAGCCGCTCAGGCACCCCACATAGACAGCACTGACTTTTCCAAACTGGTTTTCTTGGTTTAGGCCCTAGTTTTTAGCTCAGTTTAATGTGTATGCTGTATTTTTATCAGGGGAAGAGGGCTGGGGCAGGGTCCCCCAGACAAGAACCAAGGAAACAAGCAGCCAGCAGGATCCACTGCTCTGAGGCATCATTTGGTAATTATGTCTCTTTTTACTCATGCAAATTTTAGCAATATTATTTATATATTCAAAGCCATTTATAAATAATATATACATTTATGCTAAGGTAATTGCCTCAACTAGATTATTTGTCCCAGTTTTTATTGTCTATCCAGATGCTGAATATTAAGAGTCTGTTCTGGTCTGCATTGGTGGCTCAGTGCTGGCTGTCTTCCCACGGGAATAGCACCTCTGCATCCGTGAGTCTGGTGGGAGAAGAAGGTGGAGGAGGGTGTTGGTGAGGGAGGACAGGGAGAGAGGAAGGATGACAGGGGGCAGGGAAGGGAGCTTGGAGCCAGTGGCCGTCCTGGTAGGCCAGTGCCAGTCGCGCCATATCTGGTGCTGTGGCCAGCACAAGCCCTTCCGCTGGGCAGCAGCCCATGGGAGGGGCAGGGCTCCAGGAGTGGCTCGGGAAGCTGGTCCCAGTATTGCTCACATCCCATCCCACCTCCCACCTCTTCACTTACCAAAACTTGACATCGCAATGAAAAAAGATTAGGAGCATTGACAGGCCTGCAAAGGTGACAGCTACAAAGAAATATGGAGCAATCACGTTGTCAGAGTGCCTATTAGGAACCCAAAAACCTCAGCTCTCCTGCACAAGCACAAGTGATTTATTGCCCAGCACAGTTCATGAACTCATCAGTGGTTTTGCATGGAGAAGAGATGGATTTTCTTTCAGATGTTTATGGTGTGAGTAGACTGTCCTGGAAGTTATTGTTTGATTTTATCAGCCAGCAGTGCTCGCTGGTCAAGCTGAGAGCAGAGTTGGCTCCCCAGCAAGCAGCTAGAACTCACCCAAGGCCTGAGAAAGTGCCAGTCAGCTCCTGGGGATTCCCAGCACAGCTCCCTGAACAGAGCAGTGCTCACACATGACTGGGCTGCAGCCCAGGTGAGAAGAGGCTCCTGTTCCTATGGCCCAGAAAGACAACCTGTGCAGCCTTTTCTTGGGGCCTCCAGGCCGTGGTGCAGCCTCCCCACGTGCCAAACCGACACACTGTCTTGGCCAGCACCAGCCTCACTGGGCAGTGGCTCTAGAGGCAGCAGCACACAACTGGCTGGTGCTGGGCACCTCTCCTGGCACCACAGTGCGAGAAGGGGTTTGAAGGCATGGATGCATCCTCAGCTTTCTGACAGCCCTGTGCTTGTGCTACACATGTAAATATTTGCTCTCCTGTGCAGGATTGTGCCTTGGATGCCCTGGGAACAGCTGTGGTTTATGTAGATTTTAAAGGTGAACTTTCATGCTCAGTGAAATTTTAAAAGAAGCTGATTTTCACATGAATCCATTTCTGGAGAGTGTCGATGTAGCTGTTTCTCTTCCTTAATGGCTTGTGACTGAAGGGCTGGGCTGTAAACAAGTGGCTCCCGTGCAGAGCAGCGCTGCCAGCTCTGCCTGCTCTGCGGCTGAGACCACCCTGCAGGCAGAGCCCACGGGCAGAGCCCATGGGCAGACCCTGCACCCTCTGCCCTGCCCAGAAACCGCTGCCTGCTCCCTCCTTGGCCCTGGAGACCTGGAGACCTGGCCATGCTGGGGCTGCGGGACCAGGCGAGCAGTGCCAGGCAGGCAGAGGCAGAGCCCGTGGGGTGCCCGAGGTGCCTGCAGTGTCACCCTGTGCCCTGTGCCAGTGTCCCACTCCTACCGTGCTGCTGCCCCATCCACCCTCCAGCCCTGCAATCCCAGTCAAACCCCAGACAAACGCCAGCCCAGCGCGTGGGGCCCTGAGCCCTCTCCAGCCCTGACCCTTTAAAGACACTCACTCTTTTCCCTTTAAAAACACAAACTTTAAATGGCTCAGAATAAAATAAAAGAGAATAACTGAACTGTGAAGGGTGATGATTGTATTTCTTTCACTTGTAAGAGAGACCTTTATAACTCTCTGGGGAGGAAAAAAACAATAATGGTCCTTCATGGATGAAGTGCTCTAAATATGGTGTATATTTTTTAAAATACCAGTTCTACAGTTATTGAAACAAATTATTGTTAAATGCATTTACAGCATAATAACTGTGCTAATTTGCTGATAAAAAGCATCCAGCCTTAAACCCCCCATACATTATTTTGTCATTAGCATTTGTTAGCTCCTCGTAGGTATTTTTAGACAGAAGGCTTTGTTCTGTATTTAGCACACGGGCCGCTTCCGCTCTCTCTCCCGCTGGGAATTGCGTGTGCGCAGAACTGCGGCTTTTTTTTAAAACTTCATGTTTAAAAACGGAAAATTTATTTCATTTCATTAATGGGCGAGGGAGGGAGGGAGAGGAGGGAGGAGGGTGCGTGATTTAGTGAGCAGCATGTCGTGTGTCTTGTCAGCACCCTCAGCAGCCGGACCCAGGGTGGGAGGGAGAGAGGCACAGACCCCGAACTGCCTGGGCACAGCACCCAGTGAGACTGACACCGCCTGCTGT
>NW_008659730.1:22233-22477 GCF_000695815.1 Acanthisitta chloris | reverse complement strand
CCAAGCCTGGGGGCCACCAGAGCCCCCCGTGGGCACCCTGCCGATGTGGGCACGGCAAAGCCTGGACCCCGGGATGAGGAGGGAGCCTAGGATCGCTGTGCGCAGAGAGCAGCTCCGGGGCAGGTGGGAAGGGAGGAGCACGGCGCTGCAGTGGGCGCTCTGTCCCACCCCACTGCGGCTGTCTGGTACCCGCACGTCCCTGGGGCGCGGTGCAGGGCAGGGGTGGGCACACGGTGGGAGGTGG
>NW_008659730.1:21690-22037 GCF_000695815.1 Acanthisitta chloris | reverse complement strand
GTAGGAGGTGATGTGGGCACACGGCGGGAGGTGATGTGGGCACACAGTGGGAGATGGTGTGGGCACATGACAGGAGGTGGTGTGGGCACACGATGGGAGGGGGTGTGGCAGGTGCAGGCAAGGGATGGTGGGGTGGGCAGGGGTGGGTGCTAGGTGGGCACATTGCGGTCCGGGAGCAGCCGCCAGCGGTCGGGGGTTTCTAGAGCCACTGTTGCCATAGCAACCTGCTCCGATCATATCATCATATCATCGCCAGGAAAAAAGCAGCTTTATTATCAACACAGATCTTCGCAAATTAACCCCTGCGTGCCCACTTGGCTCCAGCCTGGTGCCAGCCCAGCTGGGTG
>NW_008659730.1:0-21663 GCF_000695815.1 Acanthisitta chloris | reverse complement strand
CTCAGCTGGTGCGGGCTGCAGTGGGGCCAGGCTGGGCTCCCTGTTCTGCACCCACGGAATGTGCATCCTCACACCATTGCGAGAGGGCCAGAGCATCCTGAGGGGCCTTTCCAATCACAAACATTTATTGTTGCCCATGCAAGTATCAAAACTTCAGGGCATCCATCTAAGCAGCGTCGATACTGTGGGAGCCGCATGGGGACAGATGGAGCAGGTGGAGGGAGGAGCAGGATCTCAGCTTCTGGCCCACTTACCCTGCCGAGCTCTGCTCAGAGCAGGAGAGATATATTTCCCCCTGAAATATTACTGCTAATTCTCCATACGAATGTTCCCTGACCCTTCCTGTGGCCTCCAGATGCAGCCGTGAGAGATAAATAATGGTAATGAGCGGCAGGGAGGGCTGAGCCACAGGGATTGGCAGGAGCCGGGCAGAGGCGTTCGGAAGGGACCAGGAGCTGCCCTCACCTTGCAGGGACCTCACACCCACAGCCTGGCTGCCCCAGCCCTCCCCACCACGGCGGCTGCAGATGGAAGGCCTTGGACAAATCAATTAGATAGCTACTGTATATTGATTAATACCCATGGCTATAAAAATATAATTGATCGCCCGGAGAAGAGCAGAGGTAATGTAGAGACCAGACAGAAAACCTGTCTGAAGAGTGATCAATACTTAGATTCAGGAAACTCACCCAGGAGTATAATTGGACAAAGAAGAACTTGGGCCAAACCAAGCACCAGGAAAATGATTTTGCTAATGACCAGCCACCAGGAAGCTCATGGAACAGGACACATCACTCCTGGGGGAGATGCAGCCACATCAGCTCCAGTAACGTGCTTCATTTTCATGCCTTTTGGTGAAGGATGCAAAACTGCAAAACTTTGTTTTCCTGATCAGCCTGAACACTCTGGCTGGACTGAGCCTCCTCCCACTTGGAATAGCCCCAGGACTCCCCCAGGACATAGCAATCCCAGGGATGTTTCCCAACTGCTTCTGAGTCTTGGCAATGTTTCGCTGCCAACATAGGGATGTTCTGAGCAGGCCCTGAATGGACTGAGCTGGTGGTTCCTCGCGGGAAGTGCTGTCCAGCCCAGTACCAGGTGCTCCCCGGCCCTGTGGAGGGCAGGACGGTTAGCAAGGCACACAGTCACATTACAAAATGCAATGAAATACTTAAAACCTGCCCTCCAGACTAAAGTAAATCAGACATGACTTTGACAAGGTGAAACCAAAGTGATGAAACCAATCCATTGTGCTTGGGGAATCGATCTCCCCGGCAGGGAGTAGAGAGGCCATCGATTCACAGCCTCAGCAGTCAGGAATGTCAAGCTGCCTGATCTAAATTTCTATATGCATCACTCCAGGTTAAATGATGGAGGAGCACGTGTACAGGCATCCACCTGCCCGGCCTCACCTCACTGAGCAGCACTGGCACTGACCCAGTGGAGGCAGAAGCTGCAAGAGGTGACACATGGGCAGTAGTGGACGGGGCTGATCTCTCCCCCGGCAAGTGCCCACCCGGCACTTCTTGGACCCCAGGGAGCAGACCCCAAACGCCCTGGCAAGCTGTGGGGGCTGCTGCGGGGGCTGCTGCAGTGGATGCTACAGGGGATGCTGTAGGGGATGCTGCAGTGGGGCTGGAGGTGCAGGGACCCCATCTGCCTGTGCCTGCCCAAGCATGGGGGGGTCGCCTGCATTACAGTCTCACTGTTAAAGCCAGTGTAGTAATTAAGATTTCATTCTTAAAAATTAAATATTTATCTGCAAACATGCTCTCTGGCTGCGAGAAGCCTGGGCCTGTGTGAGCACAGAGCCGGGACGGGGTCCGGCCGTGGCACCGCTGGTGGGGCCAGCGCCGTCGGCCGCTTTGTCACTGTCAGACCCGGCGAGGCCATTAGTTTTGTCAGTGTGAGAATAAAGAGTCGTCTCTGGGGAGAGATGGAAAAACTCGATCCAGCTCCCAGCAGCCCTGAGGGGGTTGTGTTTTACCATTTCTTTATGACTTACCAGCTGGAACATGAGCAGGCTGAGCCGTCGCGAGTGGCAGGACCATTTTCTGCTTCCAGCCCCCACCGGGAGCCTGTGACAGAACATCAGGGACTGGCGCAGGAAGCTGAGAAGCCGGGGAACAGATTGAGGCAGGGAGGGAGGGAAGGAGGGAGGGAGGGAAGGTGGTGCTGTTCCATGTGCCAAATCCAAAACACTTCTGCTGCGTGCCTAGCCTGTCCCACCCCCATCCTGCTGGGCTGGGGCTGCTCTCTGCCCCCAGCGTGGGCTGGGACAGGCTCTGCAGGCAAAGGGGCTCATGGAAAAGTCCATCTGCTCGAGGTGCCCTGCAGCTGTGCTCGGGAGGGTCAATTCTCCTGGGTACTGGCTCTTGAGCTGGTCTTGGACCATCCCAGAAAGGGGTGGCAAATGTCTTCCAGTACCCAGCTGGGATGGCTGTGCTCATGTAATGGATGCAAATCTGTATGCAAATAAGTCCTGTCTCTGGACTCAGAAAAAACCCAGAACTCATCAGAATAAATGCAGTTTGCCTCAACCTTTTTTTCATCCACCCAAGGGTAAATTGCTCTTTTTCAGCAGTTATGGCTCATGACGTGTTTAACCCTTTCAGTAGAATGCTCCACTGTGCAGAGATGTTGAGCTGATGCACAGCATGGCTGTGACCCCTGTCCCTCCACATCACCAATCCCCCTTTATTTCCGTCATTTTTGCTGCTTTAACACAGGTGTGATACACCTCAGAACCAGCATGTGGGAGGTTCCCAGTATGTGGGAAGCTCCCAGTAAGTGGGAAGCTGGCTGCCTCTCCTGGGATGGTGCCACCCAGTTCAGGGACACTCTGGAGGCTTTCCTAGGGCTGAGCATTGCAGGGTTCCATTCTGCCTGTGAGCTCAGCCCCTGAGGGGCTCTGCAGAAGTGGCTGGAGAGTTGTGTCCTGAGGGAATATACTTTTTGGGCCCTTTCCTGCGAAAAGCCCAGGTGGAATGGGGTGGTCAGGAGACAGCAGGCACCTGCCTGAGGCAGGGCTGTATAGCCACTCACGGAGTCTGAAGCCGTCGGAGGGGAAACTGTGTGTGATGGACAGGGAAAGCAGGTCGGTATCAGTCAAATAATCCCTCTCATTAGTCTTCTGTAAAGCAGGAGATAAGGCAGTGAAAGGGACAGCTGCTCCCTCACTGGGCGGTGGGTGGGGGTTTCCTGCAGCAGATTTGTCAGTGCCAGAGACTTTCCCAGGGGAGGGGTCCCTGGCACAGTCCCTGCCACGCTCCACCACCCTGTGCCTGCTGCAGGGACCCCTCACCCCTGTGCCCCTGGGCATCCCTGCCCACCCCAGGGAGGGGACCCTGACATCCCACCCCTCTGGGCACCCAGAGCCCCTGGGCATCCCTGTCCGCCCAGGGAGAGGACCCCGACATCCCACCCCTCACCCCTGTGCTCCTGGGCATCCCTGCCCACCCTAGGGAGGCGTGGGGCCCCAGCACCAGCGTTAATCCAGCTCTACCAAACACCCAAGGCTTGTGCAGCCAAAGAGTTCCCAGGCTGGTAAGAGCTTCTAAATTATTTGCTTCTTTTCAACCTCATGAAATCCATTTATTTTCAGCAATTCAGAGCAAAACACACGCTCCAAACACACCTGGAAAAAAGAAACAATTCTGGTCCGTGGTAATTGTTTATGCAAAATAAACTGTCACTGCCAGTGGTTGGCATCAGGATACATCTTTGTCAACAGCATTTTGGGAATGTTCCATTTTCTGTGTGAATTACTGCATTTGCAGTTATGAGAGAGCAAACACCACCCAGCGCCCACACCAGCTCCAGCTTCCCACTCTCCCACATCACAAGCCTTTTGTAGTACATGGATCTAACTTCAAAATTTCACGTTCGTATTTACAGATTAAATAATATTAAACAGCATTACACTGGAAAGATTTGTTTCCAAGTAGCAAATAGATTCCCCATATTATTCTTTACTGTAAGTAGTGGTTGTTATATCTTATTCATCTGGAAAATAATTTCAAACAGGCATGAAAATAGCCGATTTCTCTCTGTTAAAATGATAGTCAGAGCCCAGGCCGCTGACATATAGTAACATGATTCACTTGGACAGTTACTGACTGCACATCCAATTCATTTCTTCTCTAGAGCACCAAGTTATTATCTGAAATGCACAAGGTGTCTGGGGGTAACATATGATCAGCCAGGGACGCTTTTGACGGCTTGAAGAGCAATCAATAAAAATTGTCTCCAGCAGTTTTGTAGAGTATGGAAGTTGGTGGTGAAATGAAGTGATGGAGATTAACTGGTGGAAGTCAATGCCCCGGTGCTGTGAACCCTGTTTTTTAATTAAAGATCCAAAGCTGCTTTTCGCTCGGATGGGGTTCTTCCCCCTGCGCCAGATCCGGCGCCGAGGGATGGTTCCCTCCCCTGCTCAGCCCCGCGGGAGCGGCACCACCGGCAGGGACGGCCTGACCCGACCGCACCGGCCCCGCTCGGACACTCTGCCCTGCTGGGCAGTCACAGCTGCCCCTGGAAATGTGTCCGAAGGATAATCTTGACAGTCGTATCGACCACATTAATATTCTCCGTAATGTAACTACACTCGGCATTGGTTCAGCCCCAACAAGGCCCTGTGAGCTGCCAGTCCCATATGACAACCATCTCATCTGGTTCTCGTTTTTGGAGCCCCTCGAGCTCTCACAGAGACTGAGGCTAGTTTTTCAATTAACATTAATAGTGTGAGGTTGGGTTCTGCTCTCCCTGCAAGGAATGACATTTGGGTTGTGAGGACATAGTGCAAAGGCTGCTGGTTCTTTGTTGCCTCTACGTGCAATGAAGGGGGTTTGCATCCCCACAACGAGGGTTGTGGCGATGTCCAGGGGCACTTGGCTGTTCCTAGGGGCAGTCCCAGCCTGCCAGCCCTGGGAAATCCATTTGCATTTATATGTGGAGTGGGTTTTAAAACACTCTGTTAATTTTCTTCCATTAAACACAGTACAAAGCTGTATGTGTTTGATGGTGACATAGCAATAAACACTTAAGGACTTGTTTACAAAGAAATAGTTATTGTCTGCTAAATAGTTTTAATGGAAAGCAGTGCAGCTCCCTGCTGGGCTTTGGCGCGGGGCTGCGGGTGTGGGGGCAGGCCCGGAGCACGGAGCTCTCTGCTCCTCACGTACCCACTGCTTAAGTGCAGGGAAGGTTTTGTGAGAGCTCCAGTGCCCACAGATGAGATGATTACACGCTTTAGAGCAAACCTGTCCTCCTGTCTAGTCAAGTGTCTTTCTTATCAGTGCCATGTTTAATACTGGGATGGCTGTGGATGGCACCTCTTGGAGCACGCTGGGTGAGGCTGTGCTTCAGCTGACAGGGTGTGTGCACATCGGGTGCCGAAACACATGTGACTGCCCCCAACCCTGCTGCCCCCAGCCCTGCTGCCCCCAGCCCTGCTGACCCCAGCCCTGCGTGGCGCTGCCCCCAGCCCTGCCTGGTGCAGGACTGACCACTCCCAGGGTCAGCTCCCCTGCCCACACTGTCCAAGGGAGCTGCTGGGTTTGCACCACTGCAGGGTCCCACCCTGGGGCTCCAGGTTTTAGTCCAGCAGAGATGCTTGCAGACCCTGTATAAGGAAAATGGCAGAAGAGAAGAGGTGAATTATGGTTTGAACGTTGCAGCTCGTGCAGACAGACCTGGCAGAGCAGATCCACAAGCTGCCCTGTCGTGCCGAATCCCTGACGGACGGACGCGCCGGAGCGCAGGCTCAGGACAGTGGGACCCTCATGCTGTGTGCGTGTGCCACTGCGGCCTGAGCGGTGCGTCCTCTGCCCAAGGCTCCGCGGGTGCGGGCAGTGCCATGCCCTGTGCCCTGTGCCGTGATCCGTGATCCGTGATCCGGCAGCGAGGGCTGCACAGGCCTGGACAGCACGCTCGGCTTAATAAGAAACGTGTAAAAATAATAAAAATGGAAACGCATGGATATTATTTGTCAAGCGTGTGCCTAGCAACTCCCTGTTATTTCACATATCGTTCTAGTGGGAACATAAGTAAAACACATTAGCAGTAATTTAAAGTTGCTATGTGCATTGATTATTTATACCCTTACATAAAACCCCAGCCTCTGCGTGCAGCACACCAGCCTTGATAAACTGTGTATGTTAAATCACAATCTCCGAATATGTGGACAGAATCTCCAGGCGAATATTGTAGGTTTTTTTAATATATATATAGAGGGATAGATCCACTCTTTGGTAGTGACTTGTTTGGTTCAAGTGCATCTCTAAATCACACTGTACATATAAATAATAAATAAGGAAGGCTCATATCCTTAATATTATTCTCATGTCTTATTAAACTAATATTTCAAAAAACTTTTATTTTTCCTTTAGTTGCAGGTCACTGCTAAAGTTTAAAAAAAACCTACAATCCGGCTCCGTTGCTTCATGGGAAGAATGTGAGAGTCCCTGTAAAGCACAAGCATGAATGATTATTCTAATTGCCTGGAGATGCCTTCTGAGAGATGGAATAATTAAGCGGTGAGATGATTGAGACCTTCGGCACCTTTGTCTGTGTTCCCCCTCCAGCCTCCCCCTGGCGCAGCGAAGAAAAGGACCATTTTCTGAAAGCATGTTTTATTTTTCACTTCAGCACTACGCACATTTTATTTGATTTCTTGCCGTGGAAATCTTTCACCGTGGCCAGGCGGTTCTTAGGGCCTTTGTGCACGGCTGTGCCCCCGGAGTGGCAGGCTGAGGGTTGGGCCGAGCCGGGCGCAGGGCAGCACAGAGGTTTGCCCACCCGCTGGGGATCCCAGGCCAGTGGCTCAGCCGCGAGAGGCTCTGTGCACATCGCCTGGGTGATATGTGCTCGGGGCTGCAGGTCATTATTGCTGTTTGCACAGCACTGGGACTTGGCACTGGCTGTGGAGGAGCTGATGGCATCACCGAGGACTATCCAGGCCACGTGCAGCAGGTGCCACTGCCGAGCTGGGGGAATCGCCAGGAGGGTGCAGTGACCAGTGACAGGGCTGGAGGGGCACAGCACACTGGGAGGAGGAGTGACTACACCTGCAGGACACAGGAGGTGACCACTCGGCCTCGGGAGACTGCAGGGAGGCTCCAGCCGTGCTCAGCTGTGACGAGGTGATGCACAAGTCTGTCCACAGGGATGGGCTCAGCTCTGCCAGTCAGACCAGGAGTAAACACAATGCATCAAAATTTACTGGGAATTAACATCCCAAACATCTGCTGGAGCAGGTTTGGCAGGTGACTGTTGCCAGGGAGCCTGTGGCAGAGGGGATGAGCCAGGTCCCAGGCCGGTGCCAGTGGGAGGAACAGCTTCCAGACCCAGCACCAACAGGGCCTGGCATCCTCCTGCCCAGGGCTGGGCTGCTCAGCCAAGTCAACATACTTGAACCAAGCATCCGAGCTCTGGAGCACTGCTCCAGGGCAGGGTGGGACAGCCAGGGCACTCCCTGCAGGTTTGCAGTGATGCTCCGGCATATCTGACCCCGTGGAGCCAGCGCTGACAGGGACACAGCTGGGACTGGGTGACCCTCGGGGAGTCTCTGTGCTGCTCTGCAGGACAGAAGCAAGATGGTTTGTAGGAGCGTGTGGCCTTTGACAAGAAGTTGTTTTGAAAGAAAAATTGGGGATGTGGGGGAAGTTTTCCTGATAAGGTCAGAGCACTCAGCCTCAACCTTTTCAGAGCAAAATGTTTCAATTTTCCACTTCAGCCCCATGTTTCATTTCCATTTTGTACTAAGAATGTAAATAAATTGAAAATTTGAAATCAAATGTTTAGTTTTTCCTGAAGCAAGTAATTTCTGTTAACTGAAATTGCACTTTTCACACATTTTTGTTCCATGGAAGATTCTGGAGTGGTCTCACCATTCAAAACATGGTCCTCTTCCAGCCCAGCCCCACAGCGAGGACTGGTTTCCCCCTCTGTACTGGTCTGTTGCCTGGTGAAAGGGTCTCTATCCCCGAGGGGTTTGCTGTGTTTACTGTAATGTCAGTAATGATGTTTACCATACCAAGTCACCATGTTATGGAGGGACTGGGAGCTCCAGGTGGAGCTGCTCTCGGGCCCAGGTAGGAGCTGTGCCAGGGCTGGGCACAGGCCTGGCTGGTGCTGCAGCCCCCTCTGCCCCTGGGCTGGCACCACCATTGCTGACCCTTTGCACCCAGGTCTGTCCGTGCCTGGCCCTGCTGTGGCTGCAGCTCACGGATGTTTCCCCCAGAGGGACACATCAGTGGCTCTGCCTCCCTCTCTTCACCCATCCGAGGTGTCTGAGCTGCTCCTGCAGGGTCAGCAGCGCCAGGTCACCCTGTGTGCCCCTCCCCAGCCCTGCAGCCACCGCCGTGACAGGGAGCAAAGCTATATGCAAGCAGCTTCCAGGCGAGCCACTCGTCATTGACACCGGCAGTTCTGAGGGCGAACGCAAACTGCACTTGGCAGAGAGAACTTTTAATGAGAAAGTCATTAAGGAATTCAGGTGGTGAACACAGAGTGATTCCCGGTGCACCCACCTGACTTTGCTGACTTCCCACTTCTTCCTGCCCACGAAACATAAAAATGTTGCTTGTTTTTATAACCCTGGAATCCAGGCTGTCCTTCTCTACTTTTATTAACCAATTTATTAGCAGGACACAAACAGCCAGCCGGAGTCGGAGGGCAGAGCCCTCTGATCCCTCTTTTTGTGGTCGTCTAATTATTTATGGCTATCAGAGCTCAGAGTTTCTGTAAATTAAACCTGCTCTTCCCAAAGCTGCCCCTGGGTTTAAATCAATACTGGGCATCTCACATAGTATGTGATTATTAATAAGCAGTGTTTGAGATCATCCTGCATAACATTAGTCCTGAGTCTAGGGGGGCTAGAACTGGGGCGAGGGGAGGGGATGCCCAGGGCTGAGGCAGCCTCAGGAACCACTTCAGCCCAAAAACCACCCAAAACCTGGGGCTGGGAATGGGCAGAGAGCCGTGCTCGGCTCTGCGGGACACACTGGCACCGCGGCCTGAGACTTCCTCTGGGCTGGAACAGAACTCTCACACTCACCATACAAAACAAGGCCAAACAAACCTTCATTCAGAAGCATCTGAGCTACCTTCCTGATAATACAAATTGTTTCATTGTGTATAAAAACACAATACCCAGTACAACACACTAGAGATTGTAACACCAAACATTTCATATTATACGCAATGCAAGCAAAAGAACGGTGACTACATTTTTTTAATATTTCACCTTATCACATCAACATTTTCAAACAAATATTAAAAGGAAAATAATTGTTTCATCTTTCTCTCATCAAAGGTGTCATCAAAGCTGACACCCGACAGTGTTCACATTCCAATGGAAATGTTTCCCCGCCACGGAAAACTGATCCCTGGGGGAAAAAAAAAAAAAAAGAGAGAGAGAGAGAGAGAAAAGAAAGAACAGAAAGAACGAACAGGAGCGATGGCACCGGCACTGCCACCTGGTGGGCAGCGAGGCAGGAGCTACCACGGCTCAGCACAGTGTGCTGCAGGATCACTGTTTGGGAACAGCCCTGCATTCACAGAGCAGCCGAAAAAACAACTTTTTCTTGTTACAAATAACTATATCTTGTCAAGTTCGGTGGCATCTGCAAAATATCTGTTAATCTAAGTTGTATGATACTTACAGAGCATACAGAGCAGAACTGGGAGCTGTGATGATGGTGGTTTTTTCCCTCAGACTTTTAGAAATGGAATTAACATGTTCACACTGTCAATGCTCCTTCACCAAGGAGCTGCTGGAGTTCAGGAGCCAACCTGTCCTGGAGGTTGGCACCAGCCCCACTGTTTGGGTGACATGTGTCCAAAGTGCCCGCTCACCACAGGGCCCTGCCCAGGCTGGCAGGGCTGTATTGGACCATCCTTGACAGACCCAGGAGGTTAAACACAAATCTCCTGGGTTTGCAGACTGAGTAACCATGAGCAATGGCTGAATGAATTCCTCCTCCTTTCTGCTGTGCAGCAAATGCTGTTCCCTGCCCAGGCCACTGCCTGTGCATCTGCTGGGGAGGGTCTAAATATCAAGGAGGGCTCCAGACATGAGGAGAATCCTTTGGGGAGCCTCAGTTCTCTCCCCTTCTGCCTCTGCTGACTGGGGAGAGCCCCTGCATGTGCGAAGTCAGGGTGCCTGGAACGGAAACTCTGGCAATAGCAGGGATGGAGGAAAATACCTGGTGCTGCATCATGAGTCCCGATAAGCCTGTGCCCACGTGCCAGGCAGGCAGAGCTGGGAAGGGCCAGACAGAGGAATGTGGCGAGAAGCAGATTAAAGGCACAAAGCGGCTCATGCGGCATGCACCATGCAGAGCTGCCCCAGCAGAGCTGCCCCAGCAGGCTGCGGCTGCTCCCCCGCTGTGCCCTACTGCCTCCCCCGCAGCACTGCGAGCCCTGCTCGGCCCACAGCCTCCTGGCACTGCCCACAGCCTCCTGGCACGGTGCTCTCCAGGCCTATCTGCTTTCACACATCTGTGCCACCGCTGCGGTGCCAGCTGGGGGGAGCCAGCCCTGCATGAGCAGCATCCGCAGCCACCATCCTCCTGGCTCCTGCTCGGCAGCTGAGGCCAAGAGCCTTTCCCGGTTGGAGGGGATGGGAGAGCTCTTGAAGCATGCCATGCCTGGCTGTGCCCCATCCCTGTGCTGTGGCACCCGTGGGCCGAGAGCCAGGAGTGGGTGAGCAGGGGGAGTATGGCTTTGGCTGCAGTGTGCTCCTCATTGCCAGAACCAGTGAGACATCTGCTCTCCCGTCAGCACTGCGGCGCTGGGTGGCTCTGGGCACCGTGGGGCTGGCACCTGGGCTGGGGGGCTTGGCCCTTCCCGTGCTGGGTGCAGCAGCTTGGGGCTGAGCTGTCTCCCAGCATTCCCGAACTGCAAACCCCAGCGCCTTCACCCACCTGGGGAGAGCAATCCCTCCACCCGCGACCGCCAGGATGGCTCAGGGTCAGAGCGAAGACAAAGGGATGGGGGCTCCTTGGACAGAAAGGGCGTCTGGGAAGGATGTGGGATGGACTGGACATTGGACAGCCAAGGGATGGGATGTCCATGGGGTGAACAGGCAGGCCCAGGGCCATGAAACAGCCTGAGGGCATTAGTGTCACCTGCACGTGGCTGCCCAGGGTGAGGAGGAGCAGGTCCCCAGGAATGGGCACCAAGGCTTTTGCTCTGCCCATGGGCACTGGCAGCAGCACGGAGTGGGGCTGAGGAGCAGCTGCTGAGCCCCGTGCGGCTGGCGAGGCCGCAGTGAGTGACAGCAAACACCGGCGCCGCACCAGAGGAGAGCGGACTGTGACAAACACTCACCAGAAAATAATAAAGTGGCAAAATAATTCTGCATCGGACACACTTACCAGAGCATAAAGAGTCTGAAAAGGAGACAACATCTTGTATCATCTATCTTCCTTAAATACCCAAGCTGTGACAAAGTGGAAAGCAAAATTATGATGAATGATCGGACATATTTAGTCTGTACCTGTGCTCTTTAACTAGGCCTGGTGAAATGGGTGCTAATGAAAAGCAGAACACCTACCAAAAAGAGGAGATTTCATTGAAAACAAGTCTTTATTACAAATTGGCACTTCGTTTTCATAAAGTGCATAATGAAGGTGCATATTGTGACATAAATTAAAACAGGCAAGTGATGGGTCAGCACTGCAAAACATTACACAAAGACAAATCACCAGTGAGCCCTCGACAATGGCTGTATCTCATTTACAATTTTTCGAGTACATTTTCAGATTGTGAGGGAACATGGTGAGGTTTTGTTCATAAACGGCATGCCATCATTTATTTTACTGCCTCATTTGAATATGATGAATACTGTAGCCCTTTATTTGTTCACAACAACCAAATAATTGTAGATCCGTGGGTTTCTGGGCAATTAATCACATTTTTTTCCTCCAACAATCCACTATAAACATGACATTGAACAATAAAGTACATTAACCTCTGCTTTGCACAAAAACTTTGCTTATTTAAACACTGCAAGGGTAGTGGCTCCTGCTCTCATTCCGGATGGATCCCGACGCGCTGCTGGACTCTCTCCCCGGGGTGAAGGAATGAGCATCCCACCTACACCAGCTTCCCAGGGGACAGCAGCCCCCAGGGCCAGGCTGTGTCACCCCAGCAGCATTGTCACAGCTGCACGCTGGCACTTCTGCACCTCCAAGCAATGCCACAAACCCAGCATCCCTGGCTCAGCAGGGGCTGTGCTGGGCACGTGCAGGATTCAGCAGCTCCTGGGCATGCACCAGGCACTGGGTGGCTCCCAGTGGAGTGGACACACAGAGCTGAGCTCACAGCTGGGGCAGAGCAGCCACGGACAGGAGCTGCCTCCTCCTGTGCGCTATGCTCCTGCCTCGGGCACCACCAGCATGGCAAAGCCACCCTTGGCACCCACTGGCATCCATGTGCCTCCCTAGGATCAGGACAGTGGGATGGTGACCCATCTGGGACACAAGAGCTTGTGTGAGGCTCTTCTGCTTCTGTGATGAAGACTTTTCCTTTGGGTTGGATGTCAGTTATGGACAGAAGCATTTCAGTGAATTTCCTGACTCCAAACAAACAGGCAAAAAAGTTTGTCAGTGATTCAGGTCTCCTCCTTTTACAAAAACATCACAAATTTTCCTGAAAGGAAAAGGCTTTTGGGCACAGCTGGGCCAGGGGCAAGGCTGAGCAGGTCTGCCCACGGAGCCCATCTCACCTCAGGATGACCCAGCAGGGCTGTTCCTACTGCAGCTGCTGCCGTGACTGTACCTCCAGGTGTCCCCCAGTTCTGCTGGGTTTGGGCTGACCCCGTTGCACCCCAGCAGTGCTGTGAGGGCTCATGATGATAGGTCTGCCTGGCACCCATCTGCTCCACCATGTTAAACCAGAACATATTTTTCTTCCACACTGCTCTTATTTTTAACATTTTAAATAATCCTGTTGTGGTTTGTGTTCTTTCTATTTTTTATAAAGCTTCCACCAGGGATAGATCCTGCCTGGAAAAAAATGGGAGTGCAGCCACTGTTAAGCCATGAAAAGCAGTGACTGGACTGTTATCTAACACTGTTGTAAGGTTACTATTTATCTAGAGCAACTGAAGTTGGCACTCACATCTGGCGCCTGGTACTTAGTGCAATTATTTATGATTTCCACCAAGATTTAAAAGCTCATCGCCGGCCTTGTAATGCAGTAACTGATTGCACTGCTAATGTAATTAAGAAAAGATTATGATGTCCACGTGGCACACCAGATGGTGGCATTCATAGCAATCGGCACACACAACTGGCAGACAACTGCACAAGGGCAGCGAGGCACAGGCAGCTGGAGCTGCCGTGGCCCCCGTGCGTCCCAGCCATGCACAAGGGCTGTCCCGCTCACCCCCTGTGGAGTGTTTGTGGGACTGAATGGGGCAGCCCATGTGCAAGGAGGTCCCTCTTGGGAGGTGGACACATCCTCAAGCATCCTCATTACACCTGGGAACCCATTTGGTAGGAGTATCTCCAGTTTGCTGCTCATCGCTGTTTCCATCAAAGCTTCTCCTGGGAAATAGTGACACTTTGAGTTCACCAAGGTAACAGGGAAGAATGAAACAGATTTTTTTTTCTCATGGACAGGATTCTGGAGAAAAGGAGGCTCCTACCAGGCATCTAGTGACAGGACAAGAGGACATGTCCTCAAGCTGTGCCAGGGGAGGTTCAGGTTGGACATCAGAAGACATTTCTTCATGGAAAGGGTTGTTAAGCATTTGAAGGGGCTGTCCAGGATGGTGGTGGAGTCACCATCCCTGGAGGTGTTCAAGATACAGCTGGATGTGACACTTAGTGCTCTGGTCTAGTTGATAAGGTGGTGGTTGGTGAAAGGTTGGACTCAATGATCTTGGAGGTTTTTTCCAACCTTAATGATTCTGTGATGATACCTCTGGCCAGGTGACACTGCAGTGGGGAGTGAGTCTCCTCATGTGGCATGTGGAGGTTTATCCTTTCTATGGAGTTCTTGAAAAGAATTAAGTTTGAAATTAGCTCCCCTGTTTTGTCAGCTGATTGTGGGGTTTAGGGAAAATATTGCTTCCACCTAAATGGGAGGTTTCTGGTCAATGGTGGGAGTTTGGTCGCTAAGGGAGGTGCATCTCTGCACATCTTGGGGTGCAGGGAAAGCCCTGCTGCTCTGCACACTGCTGCCTCAGCTTGTAAGGCTCCAAACTGGGAGGTGACTACAGGTGTTCTTTGAGAAGAGGGCAGGAAGCAGGGTCCTGCTGGAGCCCTCCCTCCCACCCATTCTCCTGGGGTAAGGGCCCTTCTCCCACCACGGAGTAGAATTTAACTCTTGCAGAGGACAGTTCTGCTGTGCTGCTCTGTACACTGCTGTGGTCAGGAGGCCCCTCTGGGCATCTGCATTCCCCAGGAGTGGAAGAGCCTGTCCCTGACACCGCTGGATCCCTTATTGAGGATTAATGCCTGTTTGCTTGTTGCACCTTCTGTTGCGGAAATGATGCTGCAGCCTTGACTGGCTTCCAGCAGAGCAATGGCAAGAGCAGAGTTAATGCTGTGCCAGGCTGGGAAGAGGTTTTGTTGGAGTCAGTAATGTATACAAGGAGCTGGTGTCACCTAAAGCCCATTCAGCACTGTCCATCCCCTCCTGCCTCGCGTGCAAATCGACTGACATAAGTGAATGTGCAGGCTGTAACTTCACTGGAGGTTTTATACCATCTGTATTTGCAACGTGGATATTTCAGCAGATCTGACGTTTTGGAGACTCGTGTCTTCCAGGTTTGGTGACACCACGTGTGTGTGGGTCAGGAGCGCTCAGGCTCAGCCTGTCAGTAATTTACTGTGCTAACAGCACAAGCCGTGGCACCGCAGGCAGCGTTGGCTCGTTGAGCCCACACAGCTCTGAGGCAACAGAAAAACTGTTTCTGATCTCTTGCTGCTGGCCTCTGCCTGAAAAGCATGAAGTGGAAGGCAGCCCTGGGCAGCTCTTCTGCCAGTGCTGCTGTGATGTGGATGCTGTTTACTGTCACTCGTAAGATGCAGAAAGCAATACACAGGGCAGGGCAGGATGAGGCATTCCCCCTCGCTGGGCTGTCACAGCAGCACAGCTGCCTCTGTCCCGCCGAGAACGGGCACAGGTCACCACACCTGCAGGAGATGCAGGTTTCTGGGAAGCTCCAGCCAGAGCCGAGGGCGATAAGTTGTCCTAATGACCCTGATTAGCCCCACCCGGACCAAGCCTCAACCTCCCACGAGCCCGGGAGCCCATTTAAGCTCCCTGCAGGGCTGGGGCTCGGATTGCTGCCCTACTGTAGGGTGGGAGCGGCACGGAGCAGCCCCGAAACGGAATACGGTTTATAAACTGTGTGGTAACCCCAGAGATGGAGGGAGCAGAGCGTCCTGCAGAGAGGGCTGTGACAGAAAGAAAGAATCTCGGCGCGCAGACCTTCCTGCTCGGCCCAGGTGAGGGCTTTTCCTCTCTCACAAATCGCTGCTCTTGTAACGTGTACATTGAAACAATGCGACACTTTCCATATGAAAGCCGCCTGGCACAAGCGTCCTCGGAGCAGGAGGAGCCAGAGGAGCCTTTCTCCGGCTAATGTCAGCTCACACCCCCTGGGAGCAGAGCTCGGCCGTGACCAGCTCCCCGCGCCCCGCCAGGACCAGGGCAGAAGTGTCTGCGTTCCTGGGATGTGTTTTGAGGGATCTGTGGGCCTGTAAATGTGGAACAAAACCCTTAAAACGTACGTAGGAGTAAACTCAAAGCCGGAAAGCAAACAAAACGGGCCGTCACACGATGTATTCACAGTCTGGCTGCTCATTAGCGGTGCCGGGGACGTGTCGTTCTCCCAGCACACCATACCCATCCGCTCGTACTTCCCAGCGATGAGCTCTCTGAGGGAACTGGCTGATGCGCTTCTCTTTGGTTTTATCTCCCTCCTTGTAAGGATTGTTCAGCGTGTTTTCCTAAAGGGATCCTACAGACAGGATGTTTCAGGCGTGGGTGAAGCTGGAGGACACCAGGCAGGGGCTGAGAGTGAAGCCTCATCCCTGTCTCTGCAGGAAGATCAGCCCATGGCTGAACTGGGCTGGGACTGGGAACTGCTTGGCAGCTGGGGCTTCTCAATCGGCAGTTGGCTATCGTGTGTTTAGGTTTTCCTCTTGAGACCCCATTTCTGAGCTTGTACCCCCATTTCTGGCTATGAGCCTCAGCTGTGGGATTGATCTGTTTGGATCCTGCCCTCTCCCAAGGGTGCTGTGATGCCCTTGGGGTAGTGGCCTTGTGTTTTGGGGACGGCCAGGTGAGACTGGGGAGCCTCTCACTGCTCCCACTGGGTCTTCATTAAGGAAGTTTGGATTGCAATCTTTCTGGTCTCCCTGTGATACCGTAATTGTCTATTTATGACTGACCTTGGCATTGTTATCCACACCAGGTCCTGTCAGATGGTTGGGAAGCTTGCTGGGGTGCTAATATGCACAAGCTGCAGTAGCCAAGGAGCCAAGCAGCAGCATCTAACACTGCCCGCTGGCCTGAGAATTGCCATGGAGGAAGCTGATGTGCTCTTGTAGGAGGGGATCGGGTCCCTGGTGCTCCCTGGTGCTGCTGCCCTCCTGCGTGCTGCGCAGTGGGGAGCAGGGCAGGGGGACAGCTTGGGGCTGGATGGGGGTGTGAAATCCCTGGCTGCAGCAATCTGACTGGTGTGGGAGTCATTTCTGTCGGTTTAAGAGGAACTAGGGGTGCTGGCTGCAGCCCTGCTTCCAGGAGCTGGAAGCTCAGAGCTGTGTTTGCATAGCTGCATGGCTAAATGGAGAAGGGACTGCACCTAGACAAAGTCTTGCAGAGGCAGCTGAACAGACTTCCCAGTGCTGCTGCCAAATGGTCACCTATTAACTGACTCCCTGGCATTCCTCTGTGCAAACACCCGGCATCGGAATGTGCCTGCTGCCAGCGTGTTCTGGGCTGGGGAGGCAGCACCCGCCCCGAGTGAGAAAGCAAAGCAAGCAGTAGCATTTCATCAGAGGAGGTCTGCAAAGAAAACATTATTTCCTCAAATGTGTTCATCATTCAAAATTATTCAAGCAAAGGTTTCCATCGTGCTGTGGCCATTACTCATAATCTGAGGATCTGGATGTGCGACTCTCCTTGGTAATTAGCCGCATGGTGTTCTCTCTGCTCTCCATTTGGTGGAACAGCAGTTGTGCCTCAGTCCTGGGGTGTCTCTGCAGAACAAACAGGGCTGGTCCCAGCTGTGGGGCTTGAAATGGGGCTCACGAGGCCTGATTTCACATCATCCCATAGCCACTAAACAGTGTCAGTGCCCTGTGCACCCTGGGCCGGTGGCTCCCTGTGATCCCAGCGGGTCATGGGATGCTCTGGGCCCTGCTTCCCTTGTTGTGGAGGTGGCTGGTGACAGTTCCTCGTCTTAGACCATCCCTTCAGGTGTGGGATGCTCTGAACCTCTTTGGAAGGGTAAGGCTGAATGTCTGTGCTGGTCAGAGGCACCACTGGATGCTACATAAATCAGTTATCTCTGGCAATGTCACTGTATATTGACATCCTGTACATCATGACTGGAATGGGACAGAAATATAACAACTTATCTAGTGTTTAGCAGCAAATGTTGGATAGGAAAGTAAACATGCAATGGATCAAGAAACTTATCCAAATCACTTCATCTGTTTCAGGATGGGTCCCTGAAAGAAAGGTTCAGGTCAATTTCTGCAAAGGCCCTTTCGGAACTTTCCAGGCATTGCTCACTTGTGCCCTGTGAGTGTGAATACACTTGCAAGCAATTTTTTCCTAGGCATGTGTGTTGGGGATGGAGGAAATTTGCTGCCAAGCAGAGCCGGTCTCTGTGAGGTCTGGGAAAGGTGCTTGCAGTGGTACACTGATCTGTTCAAGAGGCAGTGTGGGGGTCTTGACACAGGGTTTGCCACAGCAATTCATAAACGTGTTTTATGGACAGCTGTTGGTTGTGCTGAGCAACACGTGTAGTGTCAAGGAGAGCTGGTTTCAGGGTTATAGCCAGGCCACTTAAATATTATGATCCGTAATATAGAAATAGTGGGCAGAGCACACTGCTGCTTTGTGCTGTCAAGAGGTATTTGCACATTGCAGTCCTGTGCTGCTGGAGGTGTCAGTACCCTGGCACTGCTAAAAATCCCTCTCCTGCCACGCCAGGGTCACACAGCCTCATGAAGCTGCCGAGGCTACAGTTGGAGGGAGGCTGAGCTGGCAGAGGGGATGGTGCTGAGGGGTGGACAGCAGATATGGGAGCTATGCTGCAGC
This sequence comes from Acanthisitta chloris, assembly GCF_000695815.1. Taxonomy (NCBI): domain Eukaryota; kingdom Metazoa; phylum Chordata; class Aves; order Passeriformes; family Acanthisittidae; genus Acanthisitta; species Acanthisitta chloris. Next base: position 3,372 of record NW_008659730.1, on the reverse strand, counting down.
CTCCACCCTCTGGGCTGCCACTCGAGTGTGCGCGGCCCCAAAACAGAGTCGCAGAGATGCTGTGTGCTGTTTCACTCCACTCAGAAATTATGCCTTTTAACCTTGGCCAAAGTCACACACTTCCTCTGTATCATGGCCAAACCGAAAGGGATAGCAGGAAGTGTCAGTGCTGCTGTGGCAGGATCCAGAAGCACAGCTCAGGGACGGGAGCAGCTGGACCTCGGGCACAGGGTCTGCCCAGCATGGCATGGCTGAACACCTACCACAGCCAGCCAACCCCAGCAGGACTGCAGCAGGAAATCAGTGAGCTAATTTCCCTGCAGGAAATGTTACAGCTGTGTTGAACTAGAACAAAAGAGTCAACTCAAAGTAAAATTAAATACAGAAATGCAGTGAAACCTGGTGGGCGGGCTGGGGGTTCTAGTGAGCTCCCAAAATATCCCTGTGTCTTTTCCCAGGACCATGTTGCTACCTGAAATGCCTTGGGATCTCTTTATTCAAAAGCAACCCCTATGCACCCCAGCAGAAAGCAGGTGTCTACTCCAGAGCTGATAGGTCCTTAAAAACCTTCAGAGTGGCTTGTGTGTTTTGGTTATGAACTTGCCACTTACTCTAAATGCGGAGGTATAGTGCTATTGCTGCCCATCTTCTGCCAGGGCAATGCCCCAGGCAGAACAGAGCACATCCCACATGGCTGACAATCCTAACTTCCATGCACGATCATTTGGAACAGTATCCTGGAGGATCTGAGTCCTGGCACCCCCACTCAGGGAGGAGTGAGTCATGTTTATTCAGCCACAGCTCCAGCAACAGAGCCAAGACTGACTGAAATTCCTCCTATTCAGCGTCCTGAAAAGACAACACTGGCATGAACTGGACAGGACTGCAGAACTCGTGAGAAGAGACATGCCCTGAATAAACAGGGCATGTCTGAATAAATGCAACTTGAAAAAGATGGATGTAGAATATTCAGGGGAAAACATTATACTTGCAAATATTTATGCTTTTGAGTAACTACTCAGGTAGATTAACTAAATCCAGTGTAGCTATTCATGTACCCAGTGCCCAGTATTTGCTGGTTCAGAGCCCGTGCTCGTACCCTGTGGAAGAGCACAATGAGGCCTTTGCCAGCCTCCAAACCTGCCAAGGTTCAGAGGTCCCCACGGGCAGAGGTGCCAGCGCTCACCCCAGGCTGTGCCACTGCCTGGCTGCAGCACCGGCAGCTCCGAGGGCAGCAGCTAAACTGTGCTGGGAAGTGACTGTCCCTTTGGAAAACATGTTATTGCAGATCATGCCACAGACACATTGGGATATATGTTTGCAGTGAATCTTGGAGTATTTTGTGGATACTAAGCAGCAATTAGAGTCTTCCTTTGGAATCAATTCATTTCCTAGCACGGTGGTAGCAGGGAGGATCTTATTGAAACTCGCGGATTTTTAATATTATTACACTAAAGACTCTCTCAGTATCAGCATCTCCATGGGGGAGCATTAGCACACTGTAATGTGTAACAATTTCTCCAGTTCAGGAAATCTTCTTGTATTTGTAATAGGACATTTGGGGCATATATTATGCATGGGACATATATTTCTCATTTCCACCAGGCATCATCTTTCCTTCTCTCTAAATTACTCTCCAAATCAAAAACAAAAAAAATCATTGTATTCCTTATCATCCTATATATATATATATATGTATATTTAATCTTTGGACATGGAAGCCACTACCAGCCATCAGGGCTGTAGGAGCCAAAGCCCTGGTCGAACAGGGATGGAATGGAGTCGCTGTTTGGAATACCCAGTTATTACTGTGCTTCAGCAAGCACTAAGTCTAAAAAGCTTTACTGGAGACCTGCAGCAGCCAGGACAGGAGGAAGGTTTGGTCCCAGCCCAGGGCTGTATCCAGAAGGAAGTGGGATACCAGGTCTGCTGTTTGCTTTATGGACAGAAACACAAAACCACTAATGTCTGTTGCTTTCCAGACAAGCCTCTCAAACACTGACTAATCAAAGCTCATAGTGTTTTGCTTGGTAGCAAGTCTAACCACACCAGGATGAAGAGCAAGCAGCTGGAAGAGCCCTGAGCTCCCCTTGTTCTCAGCTCTGGAGGCACCTCAGCAGCTACAGCCACAGCCTGGTGGGTCTGAGAGGGGAAGGGAAAACAGTGGGAAGGTGGTCAGGGCCAGGGACAGTGAGGGCACTGGCTCAAGCCCACCCCTGGCGGGGATGGAGATTCCTGGTTACTCGCTGAGCTGACCTCAGTGAGAGCCAGAGAGGTGCAAAAAAACGTTGGAGACATCCATGAAAGGAAAGAGAGGGGCCGTGGGCTCAATCGCTTCTGCTCAGTTCGGCCTGGCTAAAGCGATGTACAAATACAGCAAAACAGGATGGAAGAAGCAAACCATTATCCAGGTGAGAAAAGAACGGGCTGAACTGAGCTCCTCGAAGATGGCCAAATCTGAGCAAAAAGACAGTGAGAGTGGGAAAACCCAGGGAATTAGTGGTGTAAAGGCAGAATATCAGACAAGGAAACACCCTGTGACCACCCCCTGATAAATGCACTACCCTGTCAGGTGATACCTGATTTTGTCAGTGGGAGGAAATTTGGGTGTTTGAGATCTTTTGCCTCTTTTATGTCACAAAGGCCAGGTTCCCAGCACAAAGGAAACCATGGCATCATGGAAAACAGCTCTAGGAGGGATGGGGGAGACCACCTGCCCTGAGGGAATGACTGAGTAATGTCTGATAAGGGCTTTTTAGCATGATAAGAGCTTTTCAGTTGGCTTTCGACTTGACCAGTGATAAAAACTCCACTCTTTGCTATTGTCGTTTTCACCATATCTCTGCAGAATCTCTTGCTGCACTTCACACCCAACACTTCTCTGCCTCTCACAAAGGAGAACAGGTTTCTGCCCTTCTCTTTAATTCACATACAAATTAACACGTTTCCCTCCCTCCTTTATTTAATTCTTTACACCAGGATTTTTTTTCTTTTGTTTTAGGTTAGCAGCTCCGACTCTCTTGCATCAGTCTTTGGTCAGAGGCCTCTGATGTCCATCCCTGCACCTGTCTGCTGCTCTCTGGAGGATTGCTGTTGACCTTCCTTCAGGTAAGGTGCTCAAAACCCAACACAGGGTTTGTTCATATGGTGATGGCCACGCTCCTGTCCCAGGGTACGCTGCGATTTGCACCATATAGAGCATTTCGGCCGAGCAGAACCAAACCCCCGTGGACCCTTTGCCCCGGATGGTTTCTGTGCTGCAGGCGGAGCCACGGGCTGCGTGTCCCGGCAAACCCATCTCTGCACCGGGTCTGAGTTCGGTTCTCGGGCCACGGTGAGACAGAGCATCCAATGCCTTACTGAACCCGAGGC
>NW_008659729.1:10573-23980 GCF_000695815.1 Acanthisitta chloris | reverse complement strand
GGACGTGGCGCTGGGGGTAAGAAGGAATTAACTAGGGGCGAGAGGGCAGCTCACCCTCACTTAGGACACCAGCAGAACTGTTTGCGGTAAAGATCTTGTTTTCACGTAGGGGAAAGTAACAATAAGCGTTTGGCACTTGTGCTGGGACCTGGTTCCCTCTAGCCTTGGCGTGGCACAGCTCTCACCCCGCTCTGCAGGGACGAGTGTTGTTCCATCGTAACAAACACTTCCCTGGGCGCCTCCTCCACCTCCCTGAGCCTGTGTGCCCAGGGATCCGGAGCTCCTGTCCCTCCGCACGGCTGGCCTGGCCTGTCTTGTCCTTGGTGCTGGTGCCAGCCTGGCTGAGAGCATCCTGGCTCAGCCAGAGCATCCTCGGATCCAGAGTCACACCTGAAATAAGAAGTGTTCCAGCAGCAAAACTTGCACGACCTGAGGATGTGTTTGCTTCCCCTTGGAGCTGTGACCAAGGAAAGAAATCCTGGCTGCGATGGGCAGTGGGGATGGATCCCAGGTCTCCCCCACGCAGAGAGGAGGAGGAAGGTCTCTGGGCTGAGCTCCTTCACACCCAGCCCTGCCCCTGGGGGCACTCAGGGGCCTGACAGTCAGACTTGGCCCCCAAGAGACACCACTCTCCAGCTGACTGACTTTCCTCCATGTCTTTTAACTCCTCATTGTTGCTCATGTAGTTGGGATTTGTCTTGTTTGAAAGAGCTCAGGGGAGAGAAAAGACTTCTGACCTTCTGCTGAGGCCAGAAGTGAGGTTTTGTTTGGATGCTTTCAAAGTGTTTTTCCACAAGGAGTTTGACTAACACAGTAAATTCACCTTGACTCTTTTGGAATGTTCCACATCCAGTAGTTGTGGAACAGCTGTGCCTGGGGTGAAGTACCTGTGTGAGCTGAGGGAGAGGTTCAGCCCCTTCATCCGTGATCCCTTTGTGGTGCTGTTAGTGGAAGCTGAATGGTTTGGGGAGGAGCAAGACCCATGAGCACTTTGGGATGGGATATATGGCAAAACCTTTCCTTCAGTGCAACACTCCCAACCTCTCCCTCAGTGTTTTGTATGAGCTCTTTCACAGACAAACTGTGACCAGGGTTGTTGGTGCTGAGGTGAACTTCCACTGGTTTGCTGTGCAGACTGTGAGGAAAATCACCTCCTGTGTTTCTGTTGGAGTCATCCAAGTCATGGCTTGTTATTAGTTTCCCAAAGCTGATGGAGAAACAAGTGCCTTTGGTTGTGGTGAGGCAGGTGGAGTTAGTGGCTGTCAGGGCTCAGGACTTTATTGCCAGTTGGGATGATGCTCTTAGCTTGAAGTTTGCACTGTGCAGCTTAAAAGCATGAGAAGAGGGCGGAAATTTCACGCTCTGCCCTAATTCTGTGTGTTTAGACAGTTTTTATTGCTCTGTGTCAAGGTGATGGAGTACCTCTCCTAGGAGGAAAGGCTGAGGGCTGGGATTGTTCAACCTGAAGATGATAAGGCTCCAGGGACACCTCAGAACCCTTTCCAGTGTTCCAAGAGAGCTGCAGAGGGACATTGGACAAGGCCTGGAGTGACAGGGCAAGGGAGAATGGCTTCCCACTGCCAGAGGGCAGGGACAGATGGGATATTGGGAAGGAATTCTTCCCTGTGAGGGTGTTGAGGCACTGGCACAGGTTGCTCAGAGAAGCTGTGGCTGCTCCATCCCTGGGAGTGCTCCAGACCAGGTTGGATGGGGCTTGCAGCAACCTGGGCTGGTGGGAGGTGTCCCTGCCCATGGCAGGGGGTGGGACTGGATGAGCTTTCAGGTCTCTTCGAGCCCAAACCATCCTGTGATTCTGTAGTGGTGTGTACAAAGCTTTGCCTTTTCTGCTGAGACTTTGTGGGGTGAGAAGGTGTTCTGGGCACCACAGCAGATCCCATAGACACTGTGCCCATGGGGCAGAGCTCCAGCCAGCCTCACATCATTCCCAGCGTGCCCAAGGCTCCTGGAAAGTGAGGCTACCCTTCTCAGGACATGCTGTTAGGGCTGGCACTCTGCTTTTCAACTCTGAATCATCTGTGAAGTTGAGCTGTTGTGTTTGATGTGCAGTGACTGCACATCTCTCTCTGCAGGAGCTGCTGCTCCACTGTCCTGGCTGCTCCCAGGTCGGTGTAGAACAGTCCCAGGGCTGTTTGAAGGTGAAGTTCTGGAGCACTGCCCGAGAAATGTGCTGATCTCACACAGCTTCTGCAGCTCTGACAGCAGCAGCTTCAAACAGGATTTCTGCTGGGTGAATTTCAGCTTTATTGCTTTTCAGACCCTTTGCCTCTAGCTACAAGAGGGAGAGAGAGGCTCCTGTGCAGCTGTGACACTGTGTGCCCCTGCCTGAATCATTTGGCTCCCACTGGCTTGTGTTTAGCCCATCTGGGCAGTAGCACAGTGGATGGAATCTGGAAAAGTGCTGGAGCTTGTGAAGGTGGATGCTTGTAAAGGAAACAGTGACTTCAAGCCTTGTGGGGAGTTTACTGCTCCCATTTTAATGTCCTTGACGCTGACTGGGAGCAGCCACTTGACTTTGCCTTCCTGGAAAGGGGAAACCTGAACTCCTGCATTTAGCAGTTTTGCCTGTTCAAGTATTTTTTTTCCAAAAAAAGAAAGCATTGATGCCTGACACTTCTTTGGGATGCATAGCTGGACACGCTGGGCCTTGTACAGAGCCAGATGTTGGGCATTCAGCTGCAGGGCTGCAAGCCTGGGCCTCTCCTCCCAAATGTGCAGTGTCATGGCACATGTGCTGCATTCCCTGACCAGGTGGTCCAGTGGGGAGCCCCCTCTGCCTGCTGACCCCTTCCTCTCCAAGAGAAGGGGAAGGACTCCAGCAGCCTCTTTCCAGCTGCTATGAAGCTGCCAGTGGCACACCTGTCTTTGCTAAAGACCTGGTGCCCTGCAAAACATGGAGCTGCAGGGGTTAGGGCATTGGAACAGGTGAGGGAGTGTTGGTGTGAAGGACAAGGAGGGATGGTGGGTGGCTTGATGGTTCCTGTGTAAAATCCTTGTTTCAGTAGTTTTCTTTGAGCTGTTTGAGACTCCTGACAGAGAGCTGGATTTATGGCAAGCTTAGGGACTGATGAAATAAGCACAAAATATTCCTTGGAGCTTTAGAACCTACCTGAGAACTTGAGTTTTATTGTTAAGATGCTGTTGTCTTTATGATCCTGGGAATTGATAAACTTTGGGTAGTAGACGGGAAATAATTCCTTCCTTTACCTGCTGAGGTTTGTTAGAGGAGAAGGCTGCAGTGACCTGCTGGGATGTCTCTGTGCAAGCAGAACTACTTTGCTTAGCTTGCTGAGGAGTCACATCAGGGGACAGGAATGGGGACTGAAGTGCTTTGGCAGTTACAGAACAACCTGGTTTAGCTCTGCTTTACATTTCCGGGGTGGTAGTGGAGCACAGTTTATCCAACTCCTGTTGTTTCCATCCTGTTGTCTGTGCCTTCTGCACAAAAGCTTAAGCTGCCCTGACCCAAGGGCAGCCTGTGCTGCTGGGTTGCTCTGTGGTGGTCCTGAAAGAGGATATTTAGGCCTTGATGAATGCTGTGCTGTGGAGGTAGCCAGTAAAAGAGACACAAGGTTTTTCTGTCACCTGTGGACAAGGACATCTGCACAGCTCTGTGTCTCTCACACATGTGACCCCTGCAAAGGCTCCTGCTGGCTTTACTGACTCTTGAGGAGTGACGGGGCAAGGTTTCTTTCCCATCTTAGTTTAGTTCCCATCAAGGTTTAACCTGCAGAGCAAGGTTTAGTTCCCAGCTTCAGGTGATATGTGCTTTTCGTCCCTCCCCCAAGGTTTGTGTTCCCTGGAAGAGGATTTTAACCACTGTGCTCCTTTGGAGAGAGCCTCAACATAGATACCAGTGGTGCCTGTTGTGGGAGGTGGTGCAGCTGCCAGCTGAAGTGTTACAAGTTTTGTGCCCCGGGCAGAACCTGGAGCTGGTCTAACCTGGAAATCCCTCTGCTTTTTCCTGTGGAGCAGCCAGGAGTGAGCCAAGGCTGCATCATCTCTGTGCCTCCCAGAGCTGGTGGTGCAGGGCAGTTTCTTGCCAGCTCATGTGCTCTGGCTGTGAGCTACTGGGCCACAGCAGCTCTAATTCTCCAGGTCTGCCTGGTGTTTAAAACCCAAGGCAAAGCTATGAAATTCTGTAATTTCTTATTTCTCTTTCCAGCTACTCTTACCTACGACACCCTCAGGTTTGAGTATGAAGACTTCCCTGAGACCAAAGAGCCTGTTTGGATCCTTGGACAGAAATACAGTGTTTTTACAGGTATTTTGCATGTCCAGTGCTCCAGAGGACTTTGGTGATGTGGCACTTGGGTTTTACCTGCCAGGTTTTTGCCTGTCTGGCCATTTCACCAGACACTGGGATACTTTTGTGCAGGAAGTCACCACATAGTTCTTGGGACTCATGAGGGCAGGATAGTGGATGCAGGGAGATGCTCAGAGGCAAGGAGATGGTTTGCTGCTTCACAATTTGCCTGTGGCCATAGTGTCTTTGGGTTGATTGCAGCAGTTTTGGGGTAAAAAGGAAGCTTTTCCTGCACAGTAGCACTGCCTTGTTCCTCAGCCAGGCTCTGCCTCCCTGAGTGTGCAGACTGTGAGTGGCAGGATGCTGTTGTCCGTGGGGAAGGTGGGTGGGAGGTGGGTTCAGCTGTGTTGGTGCTCCCCTCATGCATGTGCCTTTCAATGCTGGACATATTTCAGAGAAGGAGGAGATCCTGTCGGATGTGACCTCTCGGCTTTGGTTCACCTACAGAAAGAACTTCCCTGCTATTGGTATGTACTGTGAAGGAGCCTCAAGGCACCCTGGAAGTGATAATAATCCCTGATAAAACAGTCCCCACAAGCATGACATCATTTCCATTGATAAGAATATGAAATGCACTTCACTGAACTGATAGGACAGACATTTTGTGCATCTGATAATGAGAATTCCTCACGCCTTTGGGTATGAGGGATAGCAGTGACTTTAAAAGGGAGGAGTTTGGGAAGTTTACCTGGGAACATCCTTGCTCTGAACAGTGTGAGGCAGTTCTTGTGCTCCACGTTCATTAGGTCCCATGGAAGTCTCATATGAAATATTATTTAATGATGGTCTTGAAGTGGATTTAAATGATGAAAGCAGAGATATGATACAGGAATTGCTGCCTCTGTGCATGTGCTCTAGACTGTGTGTAAGGTTTTTGTTTGTGTGTGAGGGTTTAAATGCCTGAAGTGGCTGTTGCACACAGGAACTGTAGTGATATGGAGAATATTTCCCAGGGAACTCAAAGGAAGACAAGTTAGTTCCTAAAGATACTCAGCATGGTTCTACCTGTGGTTTGGTTTTGTGTGCTGGGTGCAAGGTGTATCAGAAGAGATCCAAGAGCACGTAACTGGGATTGTGGGCCCCATCTGTACCCCCTTTCAGTGTCCTCCCCAGCAGGCAGTGGAGAAAATGACTCAGGTTTGGAAAAGAGACTTCTTGGTAACTGGTCCTTCTGGCCTGTTCTGTTCTTTCCCTGCTGGGAAACCCTTTGCCTCACAAGCTCTGAGACATCTTTGATGCAGTTTAATCCCTTCAAACTCACATTTGTGCACCAGAGTTAAACACATGTTTGAGTCTGAAGGGTTGGCATGTGTGTAACTGGCTCACAGGCACAGCTGGGGTTTCTGTTTGAGTCACTGAAGGCTCTGGGGCAAAGACAGACCCTGTTTTCTGAGTCACTTCCCACTTATAGAATAGATGTGATTTGCATGTCATGCAGTAAACCTTTCCCAGTATTTTTTTCTCCCAGACGTCTCTTGTGCAATCCTCTGTGCTTGCCCACTGAAATACTAAGGGTAAGAGGACTGTCTGATGGTAATTTGGTAAAGCATTCCCATTTTTGGAAGTTGTCTGTCTTGTAAGTGACTGGTGAAGTTCTACAAGGCAGCTGCTGCCCATCCAGAAGTGGAATAAATTGTTCTCTGGGTGCCTTGTCTCCCTGTGCGCAGAGTAGTTGCTCAGGATGAAAAGAGCAAAGTAGCATTGCAAGGCCTTGTAGGTGTCTGTGTGCTGCTGAGACAGCTCACTTGCTGTGGTCACACTGAACATTTCAGCTCTAGTATTGGTTGTAACAGCCAGAGTTGCAGTGGAGGAGCAGCAGCTTCCTTTTGGGGTTCTGTCAGGGAAATGCTCCCAGCCTTGAGGCCTTTGTCTCAGACTTCCCAGAGTGGGTTAATATCCAGCTTTTCCTCCAAAATTATGTAGGTTTTGTCTTTTTTCTCACTGCTAGGGTGGGTTGGTATATTTTGGCTGGTGCCTTTTCTTTGGCCTAACAATGTTGTTCACTTTGGACTCTTACCCAGTCACAGTTCTTCTGGTGTGGGGATTCCCTTGGACTGATTTGTGGTGCATGATGAGTTGCCTTCTCCAGACAAGGATTACAAGAGTCACCTCTGTGCAGAAATGTGTCTCTGAACTGGGCTGGGAGCCTGCAGCCAGGCTCGAGGGCTGTTGTGCTCCTGAGAAACACAGCTGGGTTGTTGGGATTTCCCTCTGAAGGTTTTTTCCCCTTTCAGCCAATGTTTATTTGTTTCTGAGGTTTGCCAACAAGTTACTCATTGATAGCCACATTTTTGGCTCTCAGCCTTGGGTGTGTGAGCTAGGGTAGTCCTTATTCCCTGCCTCATGGTGAACCTGCTGCCCTGCATTCCCCTCCCTGTTTTACCATTCATTGCCTATTTATTTCCTGTCCTTGTCTCCAGGAGGAACTGGTCCCACATCTGACACTGGCTGGGGCTGTATGCTGCGCTGTGGACAGATGATCTTTGCTCAGGCTCTGGTCTGCAGGCATTTGGGAAGAGGTAACCCAGGGCATAGCCCATGCTGACTCCCACAAGTGCAGCACTTGTAAGGGCAGAGATGACAAGGGCACAGCTGGGAATTGCTGAGGGCTCTGTGACTCTTCTTCAGTTTCCTCAAGTCCAGGGCTGTGGAGAGAACAATGCTGGCAACTCTGCAGCAGGTTCTTCCCTGTTGCCTACAACTCCACATAGATATTGGTATTTTCTGACTATTTTTGTGTGTTTGTTTGCTTTTCCTGTGGGTGATACTCCCTTACCCCAGCTGTGAGAATACTTTCTTTCCTTCTACAGTTAACCCTTTCCTGCTGGAATGCCTGAGCTGCCCAGTAGTAAGATAACAACATGAAAATCGGGTTGTTTGGTTGATGTCCAGGAAGAGGATTGTAGCTTGCAGCCTCTGGTTGCTAATAAATACCACATTTTGTTTCACTGTTCATCCCATTGTCTCTCTTAGACTGGAGGTGGATGAAAGGGAAGAGGCAGATGGATAATTACTTCAACGTTCTGAATGCCTTCATTGACAAAAAAGACAGCTACTACTCCATCCACCAGATAGGTAAGAGTAAAGAAGTGCTCAGAAGGAGCAAAATGGATTAAGGAGGGATCTCACCTTGATATAAACTTGCCCTGGCAAATGAAAGGGAAGCAGACTGTTCCAGTGTTTCCCACGGGGTGTCAAAGCACCCATAGCTTCAGCCAACAGAACTCAGGTTACAGATTACAGGGGTGATCTGGTGATCAAACACTTGAGGGGGAAGCTTCTCCTGAGGTAACACTGCCCTTGGAATTGCTGTACCACTTTACTTTGGGGAAAGGATTTGCTCCACAGCCCCTCAGAGTGTGCCTCCCACCCCCATCCACACAGAGATACCCCACAAAAGGGTCAATCCTGCCCTTTCAATGACATTTCCAGGTAAGAATTCTTCCCTGTTGAATGCAAACTTGCTTAGGAACAGACACAGTGTGGTGAAATTATTGACCACATGGTTCTGTTTGTTTCTTGTGGTGCAGCCCAGATGGGAGTTGGAGAGGGAAAGTCCATAGGGCAGTGGTATGGACCCAACACAGTCGCGCAGGTGCTCAAGTAAGTGCTGCCTTTTTCTTCTGACCTTTTTGAAGCAGGCAGTGGGGTCCTTTGTGCTGTGGTACCTCCCAGTTTTCAGGGACTGCCTTTAATAACACCCTCCATCCTCTCCCCATGCTGGTAGCTCCCTGGAGTAGGCCAGGATTGCCTAAAAGCAGCTCCCCTGGGTCAGGCCATGGGGTGAGTTAGCCCAGGGTCTGGTACAGGGGATCAGGAGAGATGTGTGGGGAGGCAAAGGGATTTTCTTTCCATTTATTATTTCCTTTTGATGCTATCTCACTTTCTGGTGACCTGCAGTTATGGGATTTGAATGAGAGATGGTATCAGGGTTGCTGAGGGACAGATTGCCAGCTGTGATCCCAATGCAATCCTGTTTATTCTTTGGGCAGTGATGAAGTCTGCAGCTCTGCCTGCATCAAAGCACACTACACAGCAGGACTGATAACACCAGGCTCCCCTAATCCAGTGTTTCCTCTCTCACACATCACCACCTCTACCTGGTAGTTGTTGTAATCCTTACTTAGCTTTTTTTAACTTTCCTGTAGAAAACTTGCCACTTTTGACACGTGGAGCTCCCTGGCAGTGCACATAGCCATGGACAACACAGTAGTGATGGAAGAGATCCGTAAGTATCATGTGGAAGTAGAGTGTGGTATATCCCCTGGCAACAAGAAGCCAGAAAAGATCTGGAGAGCATGTGGTAGCACAGCACAACAAGCATGAAGTACATGTTCTGTCATGGAGAAATGCTTCCCTGGGAGGATGGTGAGACACTGGCACAGGTTGCCCAGAGCAGCTGTGGCTGCCCCATCCCTGGGAGTGTTCCAGACCAGGTTGGATGGGGCTTGGAGCAACGTGGGGCTGGTGGGAGGTGTCCCTGCCCATGGCAGGGAGTGAAATAAGGTGAGCTTTAAGTCCCTTCCAATCCAACCCATTCTACGGCCTGTGAGAACTGTGGTGAAGTGTGAGAATTGCTGTTCTAGGGCAAGGAAGGTCCTTGTTCGACTTGCTTCATCTGATAAAGCCTCTGGCTTGGTGTTGTGTCCTCTGGATCTGGAGAGAAAATTTGCTGACCTTCAGGGAACATATGGGAGCTGCTTGGAAGGCAGTGTGAGACTGGTTTATGGCCACAGGTAGGAAGTGGTAAATAGTTGCTTCCTCTCTCACACAGTGGGGTAGGAATGTCTCTCTTCATAGGCAGGGTAAGAAAACTAGGACAGATCACTGAAGAGGACAATGAACAAAATAGGCAGAGAGAGGAGAATAAGAAGGGAATCCATCTCTGGAGTGGATCTCTCATTGTTTCAAAGAGTCTTCACTGGTGATTTCTTTTGGTTTTTTCCTTCTTGGTTTGTTTTTTGGTGCCTCCTGCCCCTAGGCTGGCTCTGCAGGCTCTGTGCCCAGCCCCTGCCTGCCTGCTCAGGCTGCAGTGCTGCAGCACCAAAGCTGAGTGCCTGCAGTGCTGGTTGCTGCAGCCCTGCACAGTCCTGGCCTCACCAGCCCTCCCTTGGCTTGTTTAGGCTAACTCCTGAGGCACTGAGCTCACCCAGCACAAACTCTGCAGTGTTTCTGCCAGGGCAGTGCTCTGAAGCAGGTACAGCTCTCCATGGAGTGCTGGAGCTGGTGCAAGGTTACAGGTGAGGCTGTGGCAGGCATCATTTAGGCTGGCTTGGCTGCCACAGAGCCAGAATCAATTAACAAGCAATTTACCCCTGGAGTGCAGGACAGTCACTGCACAAAGTCACATCTCTTGTCAGGTGGTCTCAGTTGCATCTGACTGAGCACAGCCTCAGACCTTAGGTGAAGGCACATGCTGATGCCTTTGGCATAAACAAGGGCCAATGTCAACACAAATTTGGTTTATCTTTCATCTTAAGCCTGAAAACATCACTTTTAAAGTGGAAGCTTGGTGTCTGCAAGGCTTGGGTATTCTGCAGGCTCTGGGCAGCACTGGCTGTTCAAGTGATGTGTCTGTGCAGCTTGTCATGAGCACATGGGGTGTTGGTTTTCCTCAGATGTGGATCCTCAGGGACCTGCTCAGGGCCTGAAAGTCACAGTGTGAGTGGCTGTGATGTGTTACATACATGTCTGTGGGTTTGTGTTGGGCATCTTGTGTCCCAAACACACATGGATAGTAGGAATGTTGTTTCATCAATCTGTTAATTCTGTCACTGGTAGGGCTCAGCCTAAGGCTCACAGGAAGTGCCTGTTGCTATAGCAGTGAAGCAACATCCATCTTTATCCCTTCTGAGTCACTGTTCCATCAGAAAGGGGCTCTCAGCTGGGCATTGGAGGATCCTGTGCATCAGAAAAGTCCCAAGACAGCAAAGCCAATACATGACAGCAGCAGCCACAGCAGGAGAGATGTCGTGTCAGATCTCTTGGAATATGTTTGCAGTAAATGGTTTGGATCCAGCTGGGAAGCTCTAGGCAGTTTCTGCTGTGCTTGTGGCACCACAGCACTGCAGAGCTTGCCAAAGATCAAGGTGAACCTAGTCTGTGCCAAGCTCTCTGCTGTTTAAACTTGGGTTAAGTATGTTCAAACCACAGTGCAGGATTGCCAGGTGCTTTGCCTGATGAGGAAACCTGCAGTAACACCTCATCCAGCAACAGCCCTGGCTTGGCAGCTGATTTTAGATCAGGACAGCCAGGCTACAGCAGCAAAGAACCTGTTTTAACAGGAGAAATTACCACAAATCGTGACACTCAGTTTTCTCAGGACCTCTGGTAACTATGTCTGTGCATGAGATACTCACACATTCTCCCTCCTGGAGGGACAGTATAGGGAAGACTGCAAACTTCCATGCAGGTTGTGCCTCCTCCTGAGGCTTTAGGTTAAATTGAGGTGTGACATTCTCCTCCTTCAGCTACATTTGAAGCTCTCAGGAGTGAGCAAACACCCAGCTGAAGTGGCTGGTGAAGGTGTCTGTTTACATCGTGTCCTACCTGCTAGAGTGTCCGGGCATTCAGTTTAGGCCAGGAATTAATTGAGCCTCTGGCATTTTGTCTAATTGCCTCGGCTTCCTGATTAAAGTGCTGTGGCTTTCTTTGGGGTTAGGGATTTGTTTTTTACACACCCATCAAGTAATGAAATTGGCCAGTGAGACAGGGAGGCTTGGAGTTGTTTCTGGAACAAGATTTACATAACTGGGTGCATTACAGCCTGGCTGTGTTTGTCTAGCCTGTAGAATGAGGCTGCAGAGTGCTCATGTCATCTGTGTGCCCATTAAGTGCTGCTGCCCCATATCTTAGAGGCAGAGCTCCTGTTGGAATGGCAGAGTTTGATCACCCTGCTCATCCTGAATGATCTTCAGTAAAATCTCTGAAGGTTTCAGTGAACTTTAGGAAAATTAAACTGCTCTAGACAGGTGCCATGTTAATGCACTTAATTACAGGAGAATATTTCCTGTCTTAAGCCAACTCTATCGTCATCCAATTCATTCATATCCTCCATGACCTCCTCTGAAGTTGAACAGTCCAGACTTTTCTCTCTCTGTCCACACACTTGGTGAATTCTGGAGTGTTGCCTTATCTCCTAATCAGCTTGTCCAACCTTGTTGGCACAGGTGGTTGCTTAGCTTCTGGAATAGTTTGCACTGTAGCTGCCCAGCAGTGGGAACTGTGATTGCAGCAAGCTCTGGCACAAGCTTGGGGTGAGCTGAGCTGAAAGGTTGAGCTCTGCAGGGAGCACACACATCACAATCCCAGCACTGGACCTCCTCAGGCTTTTCTTGGTGTTTAAGTGTTTTTCAGTGGTGAAGAGCACAGGGTGGGTTTGTTGGAGTGTCCTGTGCAGGGCCCGGAGTTGGACTGATGATCCCTGTGGGTCCTTCCAGCTCAGGGCACTCTGTGACTGTGCTGTTGGCATTTGGTAAATAGCAGTTGTTGATCAGAGCTTGACTGGAATGACTCAAGGTCTGGAGATGGAGGTGATTTCTGATGCTTTCTGCTCCTGTTCCTTTTCCCCAGGGCGACTGTGCCAGTCCCACCTGCTGTGTGCTGGAGCTGCAGCAAGCCCTGCCCTGGAGTCAGAGGTGCTCTCCAACGGGTGCCCAGAGGATGTGGCAGGCAGAGAGAGGCTGGTGCTGTGGAAACCACTGGTGCTGCTGATACCTCTGCGCCTCGGGCTCACAGAGATCAATGAAGCCTATATTGAAACACTAAAGCAGGGCGACTGTGCCAGTCCCACCTGCTGTGTGCTGGAGCTGCAGCAAGCCCTGCCCTGGAGTCAGAGGTGCTCTCCAACGGGTGCCCAGAGGATGTGGCAGGCAGAGAGAGGCTGGTGCTGTGGAAACCACTGGTGCTGCTGATACCTCTGCGCCTCGGGCTCACAGAGATCAATGAAGCCTATATTGAAACACTAAAGGTAGGGCATCTGGAATTCCTGCTCCTGCTGCTGTGATGCCCAAGGATCCTGCTGGGAATTAAGTGATTGGCAGCAGTAATTGTCCTGTTTGCAGAAGAAAAGTGTGTTGAGACACAACCATTATCAGAGGTCAGGATACAGGTTCTTGCAGGGTGTAGTCAGGAAAATGTGGAGGTTGGGCCTTTTTTGGTTGCTTTTTGTCTTTTCAGGATGTTTCTTCACAGCTTGATCTCAGTCCCTTTTTGTGTTTAATTGGTACCAACCTGCTGAAGCATTTGTTCAGCACAGCTCTGCCCTGCTGGGTGGTAACCTGAGCATTAGTTGATGCAGTGCTGCACACTCTCTGTGGCTCTGAGGCTGCAGCTGGTGCTGCACACCGGAGCAGCAGGGGCTGCAGGGTGGATAGTGAGAGGCTGCAGAACTTAGGGTGCATGGAATACCTGCAAGACAGGGTGCACATTGTTTCTTTGTCCTAATGGCAGCAAGCCCTGAGCTGCATGGCTAAGAGAGCTCCAAATGAACATGAGGTTACTCCCTTAGCTCAGGATCATGCTTGGATGCTGCAGGTGGATAAGGAACTTAAACTTTCCTGAATGATCATTCCCTCCCAAGAGCACTGTTGCAACCTGAGGACAGCTCCAGGGATCTTGCCACTGACTGCAGCAGAGCCAGGACTTGCCCATATCAAGTCCTGGAGTTGTGCAGCTTCTTCTATTTAGTTTACCTCTGTGTCCCTGTCAGCAGTTAAAAGTGTCTTTGAGCTGCTTCTATGTTCTTCAAAGGCCTTGTGCCTTCAGCCTTTTTGATGGAGCTTTTCCCCAGGAGTGGCTGGTTCTGCTGCTAGAGTTGCCAATTTTCTGTGTCCCTGTCCTTCTTTCCCACTGCATTTTTTGGATGTTTGCCTTTGTTCCCACCTGCTGTCTCACTGTCTGTCAGCTGTGTGTTCTCTGTGTTGCTTTTCCAGCACTGCTTCATGATGCCCCAGTCCCTGGGAGTGATCGGAGGGAAGCCAAACAGTGCTCACTACTTCATTGGCTATGTAGGTGAGTGCCCAGAGAACTGTAAATGCTCCCCACGGCTAAAAAGTGCTTGTGGGGTGGTACATCTCTTCTGC
>NW_008659729.1:0-10532 GCF_000695815.1 Acanthisitta chloris | reverse complement strand
TTTAAGGCTGCTGTGGGCTGAACCTCTCACCTGAGTGATGTAGATCTGAACAGTGGCCAAAAACTTGCACTGTGTAAGGTGAAGTCCTGTCTGCAGAGGTGTGCACACAGCTGCCTTCAGAGCTGACCTCCCTCTAGGGCTTGGCTGGATTTAACTGTCCCTTATTTGTCCCTTCCTCAGACCCTACAAACTGTTGTTACTCTCCTCCTTCCCTCTGGTTTTCCTGCTCTGCCTGACACCTCAAGTTCCTTGTGCTTTAGGTTTCTGGGGTCTGCTCGAGCTCACCCAGGGCCCTGGAAGGGATGAGCAGGGGTAATGCCCAAACAGTGCCTGTGCCTCAATGTCAGGGTGTCACTGTGGAGTGGCCACTGTGTTTGTGCTGGCAGATGGCTGTATGCCTAGCTGAGAAGCCAGCACTTGGGGAAGGGGCTAAAGATAAATTGTCCCTGGAACGTGGGTTTCTCCGTGGGGTTACGAGAGGTGGCTCTGCTGCCATCACTCCTCCTCCTGCTTCCATCTCTCTGCTTCCCAGAGACCAGCTTCTGGCCTGGGTCCTCCTGTTGATGTGTCCTTGCCTCCCTGTGCAGGTGAGGAGCTCATTTACCTGGATCCTCACACCACACAGCCAGCAGTGGAGCCCACTGACAGCGGGTGCCTCCCTGATGAGAGCTTCCACTGCCAGCACCCCCCGTGCAGGATGAGCATTGCCGAGCTCGACCCGTCCATTGCCGTGGTGAGTTCTGCTCCAGCCACCGCAGGGAGCAGTGCACAGCTCTCCCTTTCCCCAGGGAATTGGCACAGGCAGTGGGGATGGGCTGGGTACGCTGCAGTGCTGTGCTCTGGGCAAGTGCTGCCCTGGGTTTCGGTGCTGTTGGTAGAGCAGCTCCTCATGCAGGAAGCTTGGGCCAGGGAAGGTCCCCTTGCATGGCAATGAAATGCCATTCTTTGTGGGGCAGTGTCCTTCTCTCAGGTTTGGTTTGGGCTTTGATTCTTGCCTTTTGATGGGCAGATCTGAATCCACTCCTGAATCCCTATTATGATACACATTGGCTTGTTTTCTGGTGAACCTGAGATGCTTGCCCCTTGCTTCTACAGTGGTTGTTTTTCCTGCTTTTCCTGGCTGCTATCGAGCAGGCATTGCTGATTCCAGCCCTTGGATAGTCTGGTCACATCAGGCCTTTGGGGAGTGTTCAGTTTAACAGGGCAGTGTTGGCCACAGTATAAAACCAAGGCAGTTGGGTGCTGTAGCTGCTCACAGTCCTGATTGTAGCTTGGCATTAAGGCAGGGCCCTAAATCTGAAGCGATCAACCTAAAGTATAGAAAGATAAACTCTTTTTATTTTTCAGGGCTTTTTCTGCAACACAGAGGCAGATTTTAATGATTGGTGCCAGCAAATCAAAAAGGTTTGTGTTTATATATCTGGTCAGACATTGAACAGGCTGCCCAGGGAAGGGATGGAGTCAACCATCCCTGGAAGTGTTCAAAAGCCACGTGGATGTGGCACTTGGGGACATGGGTTAGTGGTGGGCTTGGCAGTGCTGGGGGAATGGTTGTACTGGATTATCTTGGAGGTCTTTTCCAACCTAAACGATTCTCTATCACCACAAAAGGAACGTCAGGTGTTGTCATTCCCAAAGCACTGCCCGGAGACTATGTTCTCTGCAGCACAAGCCCAGTTTAAACCATATCAACCAGTTTATTAAACTACCAAAAGGAGCAGAGCTCAGAAATTCTGTTGGTGATGAGTGTCCAAGATTTGAAAAACACTTTTCCAGCTGCAGTGAAGTCCCACCAGATCGTTATTACCCCTTGGAGAGCAGCAGGAGTGCAGAGCTGTTGGTGCTCATGGCTCTCTCTGTCCCCGCAGCTGTCCATGGTGAGAGGAGCTCTGCCCATGTTCGAGCTGGTGGAGCATCAGCCCTCACACTTCTCCAACCCTGACGTCCTCAATCTCACACCAGGTGAGGTCACACAGGGAGAGCTGAGGGTGGGACAGTCCCTTTGGTCCTCTGGAAATCCTGTGCTGATTTCCAGTCACAGTGGCACACTGTGACTTCTAGTATGTTCCTGTTCCACCTGCAGTTCTGGTCTGGAGCGCTTGGGTCAATTTATGTTAACTTTTGGCTTTGAACTAGTGGTTTGCAGATCCGACATTGTCTCAGGATGACTTTTAGAATAACCTGTGAATGGTGGTGGTGCTGGAGGGGAAGAAAAACGAGCTCACAGGCTGCCACAGCAATGTGATTCTAGGATTTCTAAAGGGATGCTTAGAGGCATCGAAACTGTCTATTGAAAAGACTGAAACTGAGTTTGTAGGTAGTGAAAATGGTGCAAGACAGGGCTGGTCACAGGTAGTTCCAGCACATGACACTGCTTCCTGTGCATGTTCTACTGCCAGTGTAGGAAGGAACAAGTGCTGGACACTGTCTTGGCTGTCAGACTCTGCTTATCATGTCAATGTGAACAAACACTGCAGGAGATAAGGAACCATTGGCAGCTGCTGCCAAGAGCAGTGTGTGTGACCCACCCTATCACCAGCCTCTGGGCTGGCACCTGCACCCTGTGCTGCCTTTGCTGTCTCTTTCCTTAGTGTGAGCTCTCAAACCTTCCTTATTATACTGTCTTGTGCTGGCAGAGAGCTCAGTCCTCTCAAACTGCCAACTCATCCTTGCCTATATTAAACTGGCCCTAATTCCTGCCTTTCCTGCTTGTAAAAATACTTTTTTAATGGACTACTTGTCCTTCTTCCTCTTCCATGGCTTGGAGAGTCTTTCCCATCTGCCATGGCCATTCTGTTTCTCTTAGTCCTGTCCCTCACTAGAAGGAGTAATTGTACTTAGAGCCCTTCTAGTGCCTCAGGGAGCTCCAAGAAAGCTGCAGAGGCACTTGGGACAAGGGCCAGGAGGGCCAGGGCAAGGGGAAATGGCTTCCCACTGCCAGAGGGCAGGGACAGATGGGACATTGGGAAGGAATTCTTCCCTGTGAGGTGCTGAGACACTGGCACAGGTTGCTCAGAGTAGCTGTGGCTGCTCCATCCCTGGAAGTGTTCCAGACCAGGCTGGATGGGGCTTGGAGCAACCTGGGCTGGTGGGAGGTGTCCCTGCCCATGGCAGGGAGTGTAATAAGGTGAGCTTTAAGGTCCCTTCCAACCCAAGTCTGTGATTCTGTGACTGTCCAGCCTGAGTGGATTGAGGTTTCTCCTTTACTTCCCCAGTTTGCCCATATGTTCTCACCTGGTTCTTTTCCCTGTGCTAAAGTTGCTTCCCCTTTGGCCATGTGCTTCTTCATCAGCATAGAGTTGGAAGCATGGGCAGGAGGTATCAACTACATTACCTGTTCTCACAAAATGGGCTGTTTTTGGAGAGTGCATGTTGTGTAATTACATTCCCTAACAGCTGTATCAAAGGCAGTTACAGCAGAAATGATTCTCTAAACCATAGTGGAGAAATGTTCCTGTAC
The DNA here is from genome assembly GCF_000695815.1 of Acanthisitta chloris. NCBI lineage: Eukaryota > Metazoa > Chordata > Aves > Passeriformes > Acanthisittidae > Acanthisitta > Acanthisitta chloris. The sequence goes on along the minus strand of NW_008659729.1, from coordinate 7,072 downwards.
CAGTTAATTGGGTCAGAAATCTTCATGGATATTAGTCCAGACCTGGTAAAATTCTCCTCTTCTGAGTGTTTTGAGGCAAATCAGTCTCCTGCTGGTGCACAGGAAGGTTGTACCTGGTTGCCCCTGCCAGTGGCAGCAGAGTTGTGTGTGGGCTCCGTGGAAGAGAACAGAATTCTCTCCAGTGTGTTTTCCATGCCATTGATGTCTTCTCATCCCTTCTCAGAACCTTCACTCAGGTGTGTCACTGTGTCTTGGGACCGGTGGGCACTTGACACTCCAGCTGTGATGCCCTCCAGCTGCTGCTCTCCCTGACAGCCCCACAAAAGTAGTGCTTTCCTTTTCTCTTCCAGACTCCTCCGACGCCGACAGATTGGAAAGGTTTTTTGACTCGGAAGACGAAGACTTTGAAATCCTATCCCTTTGAAAAACAAACAGGAAACTGACTCTGCGAATTTGTGTATGTGTGGGGAGAAGGGGGGGAGGGAAGCTCCTTGGAGAGCCTGGGGCTACCGGTTTTCATAGGCGCTTGCTGCCATCTCTGCCTGCCCATCCCGGCCTCTCCCGCAGCCCCGGAGCACAGCGTCTGCCTGGGATGAGGAACCACGTGGGTGGCACAGCCCTGCTGGCTGCAGTCGGAATTTCTCAGCAGCAAACAGTTGCTGGAGTTGGATGCAGTGGTGCTGAGTTCAGAGCCTCTCTCACATCAGCAGGTCTCAGTGGCCTTCTGGGGGAGGCACAGGAACGGTCAGAGGGCTCGATCCTCCCGTGGGGACTCCCCTCTGAAGCTTAAGTAGAGCCCACCTGTCACTTAGGAGAAATGTCCAGTTAATGCCTCTAGCAGCTTTTCTTCTCACTTTCCAACCTGGACTGCAGCTCGCAATGCCAAGGAACAGCAGCCATGTCCCACAGAGAGCTGTGAAGCCTCCAGTGTGCAGGTCCCTACGGTACAACTCCTGTTCATGCTCTGCAGGGCACAGCACTGCCTCTCCTGCTCACATCCTATGGAAAGGGAGTTGAGGGAACCTCCATGTGGCTGGGAATTCAATAAGCAAACAGCTGTCTGGGAAAGTGCGGAGCATTCATGCTGCTGGGGAGGAGCATCTGAATCCCAGTTTAAACACCAGCAGAAGGAATGGAAGATATGTACATACTCAGTGAGTCAACCCAGGTGCTTCTACACTGGATTAATCTCTACAGCAAGTACCTTCAGGAGAGCTGCTTTGAGAACTGGATTCCGTAGCCCTGGAGAAGAGAGCCCACAGCTGGGAGAGGTGAGCCAGGACAGCTGAGCTGTGCCAGGCGTGTGCCTGCTCCTGCTGCAGCAGCATCTGGGGAGCTCATCCTGTCCCAAACACCTGAGCTATCTAACTCTTCGAGGTGCCCTTGGTGGGTTGGTCAGCAGTTCCTCCAACTACTTCTGTTGGACATTCCCTTTCCAAAGCAGAAGGGGTGCCTGAAGGTGTGGAGTAGCTCCTGAGCTGTGTCAGTTCCTGCCCCTGCCAGCTCCTCTCCCTGCAGAGTGTGCACAGAGGTACTGTAGGAGCTAACCTGGAGAAATCTGCCCAAGAAGTGCAGAATGCCTGGAGAAGGTCCCATTATACTGAAAATTTTAGCTGCTTTAAGCTGGTAGCTCTGCCTAGGGCCCTTCTCTGCACAGAGCAGTGGAGGAAAGCTCAGTGTAAACAGCAAGGGAAGACGCTGCCGTGGTTTCCTTGCTGCAGGCTGCACCCTGTGTGCACAGCTTTGGTTTGTACCTTCAGGGTTGGGAGCTGTCAGGTGGTGGGTTTTTGTGCCCAGGGGTCGTGCCAGCTGGCTAGAAATGAGCTGTTTCCCCTGTGACTGACCTACTGATGCTCTAACTGTCCCTGTGATGCCCGAAAGCAGAGGTGTGAACTGGGAACCACAATGCTTCTGTCACTAAATTATTATTTGCTGCTTTTCTGCCTGCTTCTCCTCTTCTCTCTTGTAGTCAGGGGAAGAGGCAGCAGAGGATGTGGGGCTGTGCTCCATTCATCTGCTTTCAATTTCTATCTGAATAAACAGATCTAAAACCTTTGCCTGTCCCAGCGTCCTTGCAGGAGCTGAAGGAGGTGCTGCCTGGTATCCAGTGGTCCTGCAGTGTAGTTGGGAATGCTGGAACCTGTTTTGCCATGGAATGGCATGAGCTGTGCTTGAATCAGAAGGCTCTACCCTCTGGTGGCATTGGCCTTTTCACTGAGAGCTCATTATACCACAAGATTCCAGTGCCTAAAGGGGCTCCAAGATTGCTGCAGAGGGACTTGGGACAAGGGCCTGGAGGGACAGGACACAGGGAATGGCTTCCCACTGCCAGAGGGCAGGGACAGGTGGGATATTGGGAAGGAATTCTTTCCTGTGAGGGTGCTGAGGCACTGGCACAGGTTGCTCAGAGCAGCTGTGGCTGCTCCATCCCTGGCAGTGTTCCAGGCCAGGTTTAACATCCCAGTTTGTTGTTATTTAGTCGTCATTACTGCTGACCTGGGTGAATTCAGAGCTGCTCTGGTTTGGCAGTCTGTGCTGGGCTTGTTCACACTGTTCTGGGGTGTGTGCAGGAGCCACAGGGGACTATCCCTCTCCTCTTGGCCACAGTCTAAGCTAATTTGTGTGCCACTCACCCTCCTGATTGGCCTTGTTATGAGCAAATCCATCTATCTGATGCTGTTTTCTGCTCACAGCAGTTCAGTTTCTGTCTTTTTCTCACTACATAGCTGCAGAATAGGCTTGAATTCACCTCTCCCTTCATTCCACAGCTCTAGCAAACAGCTTTCCCCTTCTAGAAGATAAATGATCATGCCGGAGAGAAAAAGAAAAGCTCTATGCAAAATGCTTAAAAGAATAATTTATTAGCAGGGCCCCTACAGCCTGGTTTGCCCAAACTATGGGGGATGCATCTGCTACACAGGTAGGGGCATCAGAAACAAGGCACTTCCCCAAAGCTGGGAGGGCTGGTGCCTGGCAATTGCTGCTGCTCATGCCCAGGGGTGACTCCACACCCACAGCTGCACTGCAGAGCTGGAGTTAAAAGGAACTCCTGCTTAGGAAAGGTTTTTGTGCCATAAGCACGTAATAAATTCCTTGTATTTGTTTAAAAAATACAGAAGGGACCATACAGGTTGGAGGGAGGTGCAGGTAACATACATAACAAGGACATCAGCATCATGCTGGACCTAGGAGAATGCACAGGATCTAGGCTGTAGCTACTGGAAGGTGATATAGGGATGATCCAACACGATGATCCAAGAGATGAGCCTGAGCTTTCCAATATTTTTCTAGACCTGACCTGTATCAAGTTTTATTTCCAGAGCTCTCCCAAAGGTTTATTCTGAACCTCCTGCATAGTTGCCTCTGCAATGGACTTGATTTCTATGTGCAAGTCTTCTATGCTCTTTGAAGCATCCACTGCCTGTTTCCAAGATAAATACAGGAAAACTTGTTACTAGACACCAGCAAAGGGAAAAAACCTTGTGGTTAACATCTGCTCCCCCAATACTCAATACTGTGACTTGATGAGCAGTAAAATGAGCTAATCACACCTCCTGTGTGCTGGTTCTGGAGTGGGATTGGGAAAAACCAATCTCTGTAGGAATAGATGTGGGGCTGAGTGAAGTGAAACAGAAAAAACTGCATGTTGTTTGCTGACAGTCTTTGGAGGGTGTGACACAGAGGCAGGTAAGCTGGGACTCATCCCAAAGAGCTAACCAGGGTGTCCTGAAACAGGGAAGTGCCACAGCCCATGATGCCCTTGGCTGGTCCCAAACGTGTCCCCCTGACCAGGAAAGGGGAGCACAGGGATGCACTGGGCACAGCTGGGAGTTCCCATGAGAGACTCCCAGCCCACCCCAGGACAGGCCCAGCAGACTTAATTTCCTCACCTTCCAGTTCAGGGTCTTGTCTTCCATCAGGCAGTAGAAGGACTGCAGAACCTTCTCTTGGAAGGAACTGATCTCATAACGTTCGTGTCCAAAGTTCCCTCGTTCTGCTGCTTCTGCTGGGCTCAGCTGCAGGAACAGGATCAGGTCTGGCTTTGGGAGTCCAATGTCAGGCTGTTTGCACCAGTCCAGGCTGAAGTTCTGTCCCAAAGACAAACTGAGTTGGAGGTGAAAGGAACACAAAGAAGGGAAAGCAGCAGGTTGGCTGGAAAGTGAGGTAGCAAAGGAACAACCACAGGAGTCAGGAATTGTGGCCCAGAACACTCAGCACAGGCTCCAAACTGAAAAGGTGATCTCCCAACTTACCTGTGGGAATTCAGTCCTGGTCATTGTGGGGGCAGCAGGTTCTGCTAGGTGCTGTGCACCTCTTGTGCCCATTTAAGTTGAATAGAGCTGAAGATTTCAGTGTCTCTTCTGTAGAGCCCATCAGAGCTCAGTCAGGTCATGTTCTGAGCCTCCACACAGCTGCCACCAGTCCAAAACTTGTGCTAGGTCCAAGAGAAAGCTGCTCTCAAACACACCACACAGCTTCAGGGTGGCTCTCTGATCCCATGGAGGATCCTTTCCAACACTCACCTACCCAGAGGTTTCAGCCCAGACACGAGATGCTGTTTCCAGCTTTTGTTGCCAGATCTGAAGACTTCCATCGGGGATTGTAAGTCCATGATGTTGAGGAGAGACCATGGAGGCTCATCCACATCTTAAATCCCTCTTCTGAGAGGCACAGGCAAACCTGCCCTCCAGCTTCTTTCCAAGTGTTGTGTCCGGTAATGGGGGTATTTTTGGATGCATGAGTAGTGGGGTTTTAATTCCATGAGGGTGTGACAGGAACTGGAAGTGCCACAGCATCCATCAGACTATTGAGTTAGATGGGGACATCAACATCTCCCATTCTTCTGGCAGTGCTTCTTGAGATAAAAAGCAGGTCAAACTCCCATCATTCCTTTAAGCAGATGAGGTCCTCTCTAGCAGCACAGGATGCCATTCCTGTTTCCCAAGAGTTGCATCCACATGGCTGCAGGTTGCCAGCTATGTCCAAAGAAATGGAGACACTTTAAGACAGTCTTTACCCCCACTGAGTAGCATTCCTTGCTGTGCCCGTGTGGTTTGGAGTGACTCAGCTCCTGTGTCAAACATGTCTTGGCTCCTAATCTGGGGCTTTTGCAAACACCCTGTTAGACCTCTACACTTTAATGCATCTGAGGGTTAAGCCTCAAACTATATGTCCAGGCTTAGGGAAGCAGGTGGGTGGAAAAAGGAGCAGGTGTGGGCGCAGGGCACAGGATCTCCTGGATTCCTCCAAGAAGCAGGGAAAGGCTTGGGCAGGAAGGAATGTAGGTCACAGCTGGTGCTGAAGCAGGGAGGAAGCATCTGTGACCACAGGATGCTTTCTGAGGGGTGGTGGCTACTGAGCAGGATGAGGACTGATCTGATGGGGGGGACAGGAGCATCTGTGCAGGACACCCAGAGGCAGCTGACAGAGCTCGTATGTCCTGAAAGCACAGACAGGCACAAGTGGGAACGAGAGAAATTCAGGCTACATGAAGGAAATCACTTTTCCTCTGAAGGTGAGCAAAGAGCCCAGAAAGGAGTGGATCTACATCCCTGGAGGTTCTCCAAGCTTGGCTGGATGTGGGCCCAAGCAGCTTGCTTGATGTCAGCCCAGCTGGAGATCAGGCTCTGTGACTCCCACAGCTTCTTTCAACGTGTGTGGTTGTGTTAATCTGTGCAGGTTTGCGGGCCAGCAGCCAGAGCAAGTCAAGTGTGCAGGGGGCTGAAATAAACCCACAGAATCATTGCCCAAACAGGTCAGCTTCCAGGCCAGGAGTCTGTCCAGACTCACAAAGAGTAACCAGCTGAGTTCCTGTGCTTGTCCTGGGAAAGGGCAGACCGAGACACACACTCCATGCCAATACCTGAGCTGAAACTTCCACCCCTGAAGGTCAATCCTCACTTCCCAGAAGGAGGATGTCCCCTGGGCTGCTCACACTCATCCCTCCTCCTGGAGCTGCTTCCCCAGGCCCAGGGAGGGGCAGGGGCTGCTGCAGGTCTCACTCACCCCTTTGGCACTAGTGAAGGCCACTCCAGAGAAGGCATATCTGTCAACCACAATGGTGATCCCTTGGTGGAGTTTCTCTTTCATTGAAGGTCTAAAACCATATGGGAGACAAAACGACAAAATTACATTCCTATGCAGTGACAGAAATGAAAGTTCCTCTAAAAAGTGTGTCATCACTGACAGAGATCACTGGCAGGGCAGCTGTGAGCTGGTTGTGTTCTGCCCTCTGACAGCCACTAACTGAAGAGCCTTTCAACACACCCAGACTCAGGGTGCTCAGGGCACTGCTCTGGGCAGCTCCAGGGCTCATAGGCAAGGTCAGACCTGAACTATACTGACATGAACAGCTTAGTCCTCTTCCCTTCTAGGTGCTGCAGCAGATTTGTGATATGCTCTAACCTTCCCAGGCCATGAACAGGGAGGGGAAACATGGCATCAGTGATTCCAAACAAACTGAGAGGGCAGGGATAGGTGAGAGATTGGGAAGAAATTCCTCCCTGGGAGTGTGCTGAGACACTGGCACAGGTTGCCCAGAGCAGCTGTGGCTGCTCCATCCCTGGGAATGTTCCAGGCCACGTTGGATGGGGCTTGGTGCAACCTGGGCTGGTGGGAGGTGTCCCTGCTCGTGGCAGGGTATGGAGCAAGCTGGTCCTTAAGGTCCCTTCCAGCACTAACCATTCTGGGATTCTATAATCAAATCCGAAGCTATAAGAGCCCTTGAAGCATCACTTCCAGCCTGTTTCCCTGGCTAAGCAGGATCACACTCTTGTACCCATTGGAAGCTAAACCCCCAGGGCTTCAACACCACACATTTTTCTGTCACAAGTGAAAAAACATCATCTTTACACATGTTCCCAGCGGTTGGCAGAGAAGAGCAGGTGCACAGTGTGGTCCTCCAGGTTCTTCTCTCTCACCAGGTATGAGCTGATCAACTGCCCAATCTCCGTGGTTCTGTCTGTGGGGAACAGGGAGAAGGAGCTCAGCTTGGCCTCAGTTGCTCTCCCCAGAGAACATCCACCTGTCCTGGGGGCCTGTCAGTCACAGGTTGCTCTGACTGGTGCCAGGG
>NW_008659728.1:2194-24173 GCF_000695815.1 Acanthisitta chloris | reverse complement strand
GCCCCGGTGGTGCTGCCGAGGGGAGCGCGTGGTCCGGGGGGATCCGTCGGGTGCGTGTCTGCGGGGAGGGCACGGTCCCGTTTTCCTCCGGATTCCTGGACGGGCCCCTGCGGTCTCTCCTTCTGGTTGCATCCCGAAACGGGGCCGATGCCTGACTGGTGTTCTTTCTATTTTCACAGAAATTGCTCCCTTCCCTTGCGACCTCTCTCGAGGACATCTTTACCCACTGGGAAAAGTAAGTCAGAGGAGGAAACGAGTGTCAAATAGATTCCACACTGTGCTAGCATCCAGGCTGCATGGCATGTGTGATCTTTATTTGCTAGAATTCCCTGTTGTCAGAGTATTTCCAATGGTAGCTGTGCTTAGCAGAATGTTCTCTGGTTTTAGGGCAATTAATTTCAAATGTTAAGGATTACTCTGGTTTCAGATTCCCTGAGCGTGGAGATTAGTTGTTACTTTTGTTTTGACCAGCTGATGCTGTTAGTGATGGTTAATACTGGAGAGTGAGAGTCGTGCTTTACTGACAAAAATCTGTTCCACAGTTATTTCACTTTCTTTTTAAAGCCCCGTGCTCTGCAGGAGTATTGACCCAAGAACAGAGGAGTTGAACAGATGCTGAAATGCCAAAGCTCTTACCAGGGACCTAAACCTTGGCATAAATGACAGATTTTCTGATTCAGAGGAAGTCTTTGGTTTCAGCCTGTCCTTTCAAGCCCTTACATGTTCCCAACACCTTCCTTCATCATTACTCCCCACGTGAAGGTCTGCAGCATGGAGCCTTCCCATCTGTGACATTTGCACCCACCCTGTGAATGCTTTGGTTTCTTGCTGGAGTGCAGGACTGGAGAAAGCCCTGTAGCAGCCTCAATGCTGGGTTTTCTGGGAATCCTTTGAGCTGGAAGTGCTGGAGTGAAGATACTTCTCAGCATGGCTGTGCCAGTAGCCTCAGGAGAGTCAGTGTTTGCTTACATGTTTTCTATTTGAACACTTTGTGCCTTGCTGCTGCCCTGGTCCTTGCTCTTGTGCTCCATACCTGAGAAGGAGAAAGGCTGTATCTAGATGAGGATGTGGCAGTGTAGAAATAGGCTTGGAGTTCCTCCCTCTAACAGTTTGTTGCTCTTGTGGGTGCTGATGGTGGCCTTTCCATGTGCCTGTTATCCTGGCTGCTACAGCAGACCCTCCCAGACACTGTTGCTTTTAAACCTGGGGAGGCAATCAGGTTTAATTCCTTTTTCTTTAGTGTTGCCCTTATGTTGTGGTTCCACCCCACAAGGACATCTGTTATTCCTGCTCTGACCAAGTTATGCCTGGTTTGGAGTCAAAAGGAGGGATGTGTTGACCAGTAGTTCTGTTTATCCAGAAGTTGTCCTGCCTAGCTGGAGTGCTCTCCTGTGAGTTGGCTGTGATTATCACATCTTATTGCTTCATAGGTTTTTGGCCTGAAAATGGCTCTCCTTAATGTGCCCTATGGCTCTTGTCCATCTCACCAAGGCTGTCCTTGGTGCTGTCCTGCAGAAACTCTTCCAAAGTGAACCTAACAGCTGAGTTACACGAGTAGCCACCCTTCAGAGCTGCATTTAGTCTTGGAGGATGCAGGGAGCAGGTGGAAGGGTGTCTGGGGGCAGGAGAAGGCTGGAGCAGCTCAGCTCTAGGAGCAACCAGAGCCCTGCAGCCCTCAGATGCTCTGGAATGCTGCAGGGACATAGGTTTTTTTCCTGCTTCCACAGTATCCCTGAGCTCCTGGGCACTCATAACAAGCTCTTGCAGTAGTCTGTGCTGTGCTGCCAGCTGCCCCTGGGTCGGGAAGGTGTTGCAGGATCACTGCTGCCTGTGTGTCCTGCCCTGCTGGTTTACTAAAAGGATTATTGGAGTAGTTACTAGGACTTTGTAATAGCAAATGTGCTTTTTGGCTTAGTCTGCTTGCATAGAACTTGCTGTTACAGAGCAGTCTCATAGTAAGCACAATCTTTACTCACCAAATTGTTAAACTAATCTTGTTTTTAAAACAGATGAACAAATAAAATGAGCTAAACTGGCAGAGAAGTGAGGATTTTTTTGCCTCTAATAATTGTATGTCTCCAGGCTTAGGAGCATTGCATGTGTGAATCACGGATGTGTGCCCAGCCAGTGTTGTCCTTGTAATAAAGCCACTGTGTTCTGTTTAATTTTCAAAATGAAAACATAGGTAACTTTGGCCACATCACCTATTCTGGTACCAGCAGAATTTAGAGCCTGGAGAAATCTTTCTCCAGCTTAATGTTTTAACCCAATTGAACAGCTTAAGTGTTTAATGCTTACCTGTGGCCTCATCCTCCCCCTTTTTCCAACACGTCTTCTGTAGGTCCAGCCACTTCTTTTCTTAAACCTTTCTGCAACCTGACTTTCCTGCCCTTTTGACCTGTAAGCCCAAGTTCAAATGGCTTTTGCAGCCTTTAGATTTACTTCTCCTGGCCTTGTGGAATACCAAGACCTGTTTGAGAATCACTGCCCTAACCCTGGGGCTGCATTTACTGGTTCTGTGGCTGTAGCTGCCTCCTGGAGATGGAATTTGTTCTGTAGGATGCCTTAGCTCTGTGTTGAGCACCAGCCTGACCATATATGTTTTTACTTCTCTGATAAAGTGAGAAAGAGTCTGCCTAGGACACAGAGAAAAAAGCTCTAGGTTCAGTATCTCCCCTGAGTGTTGCAGGAATGTGTTGCTCTCAGGTGTTTCCTGAGGACTGGAGGTATCGCATGCAGGTTAGGGAAGTATTTCTCCCACCTCTTTAGGAGCTGTAGAGAAATGACGCTGCCTGTCACTAGGCTGGAACCTGACAGTGAATGAATAACTGTATTCCAATTTGTTCAAGGTAATTTTCTCCATTTTGACACATTCTCTTCCCTCAGAACTCCCCCAAACTCCAAGAGAAGAAAGGTGAGTGATGAGGAGGCAGCCATCCCAGAAAAGATCAGAGTTCCTGATCCTGTGAGCAGCTCTGAGAGCTCAGAGAAAGAAGAGGATGAGAAAGAGAAGGCGAAAGCGGCAAATGGTAGGAGCCTTTCGTCTCCCTGGAGTTGATAGAGTAGGACTGGAGGCTTGTGTAGGAGCAGCTCAACTTGCTTGGCTAGGGAAAAATGCTTGTAAAGTGATGGCTATTCCCTTGTGTTCTTAGAAAAATAGGACAACTAATTTAGCACCCTCTTCTCTTCTCCTGTGGAGTTTCTGAAGGGCACAGATGTCTGCTGAAGCTAGAAAAAACCTGCTATGATTCACTGGGGAGGGATGGGTGTTGTTGCTTGGATGAAGCCTTGGGAACCTGTCATTGCCCTTTGTGGAGCACCTTCTAGTTGGTTCCAGGTGTGTTGGGCCAATAAAGGCAGGCCTGTTTCGTGGATGAAGGGAGGACTTGTTAGCTGGTCTGGAAAGCCAATGCCCTCTGTCTGAGGTGGGGATAGATCCCTGGAGCAGCTGATGTGGGAGATGTTTGCTTGCAAAGTCTAACAAAACCCCATGTGTCTGATATGTTTTGGCTCGGTCTTATCTGCTGTAGACCAGCCTTTGGAAACCTGCAGGTCTTGGCAGGTTCCCTGTCTTGGTGGTGGGGAGAAGGATGGAGTGGAGGAGCAAAGCACTTGCTTGTCACAGGGACAGCAGTGGCAGTGGTCTTGGGGCGGGTGTGGAGATGGGACTCTGCCCTGCTCTTGGGGCCTTCCTGCAAACCAGAGGTGTGAAAAACATGCTCACACAGCTGCTCTGTGGCTCTCTCCTGTGCAGCAGCCAGCCTGCCTCTGGCCACGAACTCAGGAGTGAATGTAGAAAGCAGTGAGGAGGATGACTCCTCGTCAGAAGAGGAAGCACCAGCTGGGAAAAGTGCAGTGACGGTAAGGCAATTCTCTTGGCTTCGGAGGACTGATGGTACTCTGAGGCCAGGACTGTCCCAGACTCATTGGCGTGGGTAGAATTGGGGGCTAGGGTGGAGTTCATATTTAAATGACCCTCCTATGCTGGCATAAGTCTTCTCTTAGATATCTGTCCCTCAAATGCTTCCTTAAAAAGTTCTGTGGGTTGCCTGGCTGCCAGATTGCTGTTGAAAGTACATTGTCTCCAATTTAGCCCCTCATCTGTGTGTAGGCTTCTAATGTTTTTGTTTCCTGTAGGTGACACCAGCTGTGGTGGGTGGCAAAGCTGCCAACTCCCTGCATTCTCCTTCCAAACCCCCTGCCCCAACAGGCAGGGCAGCAGTGGTCCCTGCTGCCAACAGAACTGTGCTCTCAAATAAGCAGCAGCCCAGTGCATCATCTGCAGCTCCGTCCAAGGGCCAGAAACTACCTGGTCCTGGGAAGCCTGGACATGCTGCAGCAGCCATGGCCAAAGTAGGTCAAAGCAAAGCACCAGTAACGACCAAAGCACCAGAAAGTTCCAGCAGCAGCAGCTCTTCATCAGAGAGCGAGGAGGAAAAGGAAATGCCGACTGCGAAGGCCCCAGCCCCCAAAGAGGGTAGGGAGCCTGTGGGGTGTGGTAAATGTGTGTGTGCTCCAGCTCTGCTGTGAATCAGATCTGGGATGTGCCTTCAGCATGTTCCTTTCAGCTTCCTTGCTGGAAAGCTCAGTGATGCTTGTTCCTTGGGGAGGCTGCTAGAGCACTGCAAAGCAGCCAGTGCCAGAGCTCCGTGGGATGAATCCAGCATGCTTGCTCCCATTTCAAGCAGCAGATCCTGTGCTAAGATGTCTGTCTGGCAGCAACCAGCACTTTGGGGCAGGGGATATCCGGGGGAGATGCAGTGCTAATGCTGCAGATACTTTCAGCTTTTTGGAAAGGCAGTGCTTCGTTTTCTCTTTATTCCCAATTGCAAAGTGATTAGTTTTGGATTTTGAAGTCGTTAGGGAAGTCTTTAAGTGCTTTGAAGTGTGTGTGTGTGTGTGTATGTGTTGGAGGAGGGGGGTGAGGAATAGATTGTAGAAGCTCTGAAAATGATCCTTCTCTTGGCTCTTTTCCAGAGAAGGCCCAGCCAGTCTGAGTGCTCTGCAGGGAGGTGTACGTGGCTGGGCAGCTCACTGTAGGGTCAGTGGGTGGCCAGGAACCATTTCCCATCTGCCTGCACTGAGGGAGTGGTGTTTGTGGGTCAGCATTTGTCTGGACAAGCTGTTCCCAACAGGCCACTGATGCTTTCAGCGAGGCTATGTCCTCTTCCCTGCAAATCCCTTTAGTCCTCTCTGTGGCTTGTTTTGTTTCCCTGACTTCAAAAGCCACATTAGCATCATGCTCTGGGGACTCAGAGCAGGCAGCAGCTGTGACATCTCCTCGCTTGTGTTTCAGAGCTGAAGCAGGCAGCCAGGGCTGCTGAGAGCAGCAGTGAGGAATCAAGTGATGAGACATCCTCTGAGGAGGAGCAGGCAGCTCCAGCCGTCCAGGTAACCTCTCCAACCTGGGTTGTCCCTAGGAAATCACTTCCCTTTGCTTGAAGAAGAGAGGAAATGCAGCAGTGTTGTATTCTGACAACACCCCTTACCTTGGGTGTGTGAGATCCCCAAGCCCAAGGCCAGAGAAACATGCCAAGTGGCTGAGAGCTGCACTAACCCCTGCCAGCATCAACCATTCCATCCCAGTTTCTACTAGTGCCTGAAGCTGAGAGAGATCCTTAGATCTGTAGGAGGTGATTGGTATGCAGTTCCACAGATGTGGTTGGGCAGTCTATGGACAAAGTGGCTTGCTTCAGATACTCCACAGCCATGGCTCTGAACAAGCCTGTCCTGGTCAAAGTTAGCAAGGCTGTTTGCTTCGAACAGTTAGAGCTTTCAGTTGTTTTCTTCTAGGGTGTTACCTGATTCTTCTGTTCCCTTTTGTTCCCCCTGTTCCCAGACAAAACCAGCTGTGAAAACAGTGCCGGTTGATGCAACACCTGTGAAAAGTGCACCTGCTACTTCAGTGTCCCTCAAGAAGAATGCAGTGAAGCAAACAGCACTGGCACCAAGCCAGACCAAACCTGCACCCACAACGGTTCCTGAGGCTGCACAGCCCAGTGACACATCAGAGAGCAGCGACTCATCAGACAGCGAAGTTGAGGTACATCCATCAGTAACCCAAGTGCATCTGTTTGAGATTCTCTCTCTCCTTGCATGCTTCTCAGGGCAAGGCATTGCAGTGAAGAGAAGGTTTTGTAAATGCACGTAGTGTGTCGCAAAGTCATGTTGGAGGTGGGAGGAAAGAGGCGTGGGGTGTTCCGAGGCACCTCAGTGTCTTTGCTCTGAGCTTTAATCAAGCCATTGTGCCTTTCTTTAAAAAAAATCCATCAGTACTTTTAAATTAAAAAAAGCAGTGCTTTTCCCACCTGAAGAGGCAAAATGTCATGGTGGAATTTGCCTCTCAGCTCTAAATTGCACTAAATAGTGTCTAATTTGTTGAACTGTAGTGCAGCTCAGCTTCCCTGCTGTGGAGAGTGCAAAGTGCTGCCATGTACCTCACTGGAGGGGACTGGTAGTATCAGCAGGCTAATGAAGAATGTCTGGTCTTGCTTTCTCATCTTGGGACACTATCCTCACACAGCTGGATGAAAGAATTCCTTGTGTCCTGCCAGTCACTAATCTTCCTTCAGCATTTGCCTTTCCCAGGGGGCCCTGAAATCTCTTCCCTTGATTACAGTCTGAGCAAATGAATTATGCTGCTGTGGGATTTGCCTTAATTCACTCTGTTCTTGCCTTGTCCAGACAAAGCCACCTCCGAAATGCCCCCAGTCCATCCCATCCCCAGTGAAACCTGCACCAGCAGCATCACTTTCCATCAAATCAACTCCAGCAAAATCACTTCCATTGTCCCAAGGGAAGCCAGCACCAAAAACAGCAGTGCCAAAGCAGGCCAAAGCCCCTCTGGGAAGGACTGCTGCTCCCACAAAGCCTGCTCAAAGTATAAAGTCAGCAGAGAGCTCTGACTCTTCAAGCAGTGAAGAGGAGGATCTGCCTGTGCCCATCAGCCAGAAGGTAAGTGATCTTCATTCAGCCCAGTGCCAAAGGATGGGGTATGCAACACACATGCTTAGCCCTTAAATGCTACTGCTGCTCTCCTTGAAAAACCAGGAGGTTGTTGTATCTCAGTCCCTCAGAGAGGAAGATCTTTCTACTGTACTGTGTGACAAGTGCAGCCTAACTCTTCTCACCCAGCTATAACAGAGGAAGGTGAGGGGATAACCTGTTTGATACCAGCTGTTCCACTCCACTTGTGCCTTGCCACTCTGGAGTGGGCCTTGTGTTCGGGGTCACAGGTAGCTTGGTCTTGGCTCCCCTGTGAGGATTTAGTTAGAGTTCTCTAACCGAAAGAGAAGGACCATGAGCTCAGACTGGACTCAGGTGGCTAAACTCGCAGGAAAGCAAATCCCTTCCTGAGAGTATCCTTAGGCACATTGTATTGAGACCTTCTGCATTGACTATAAGCTGAAGGGCCCTTCAGCAAGTGCCCTGAAAGCAGCATTTTGGAGATGCACCTATTATCTGCAAGGGAGGAAGGGAAGGTGGGGGCAGAGCCTCACGTGTCCTTGCAAGGAGGCTCTTTGTCAACACGTCCTTTCACTATTGACAGGCAGGAGTCAACAAGGCTCTGCATTTTTGTCTTCATAGCCTTGGTCTCCTAAAGTGGGTGGAGGGGGACGCATCTCTAGCAGTTGGCTCTGTGCTGCTCTCATCCTGCATGATTATATGTGAGGATTCAGCTCTGGGTGACAGGAGCAGCTATTCTGAGTGCCTTGAGGTCTGCTGTAAAACAATTGAGACTTGTCCATTCTAGCAGGGCTGGAGGAGAAGGATGTGCTGGGGTAGATTTGTTTTCCCCAGGGCTGATTTGAAGCTATCAGCAGCAAGTTTTACTTGCTGATTTAACCACTTCAGCATCTTCCCTTTTGCAGACTGTTTACCTCTCAACAGCCACAGTCAGCAAGGAAGAGCTTGTCATTGAGAGAGCTCTATTTTTGCCAAACAGGCTGTTTCTTCCCGTGTTAATAGCCTACAGGCAGAGACCACGAGTGAAGCCTGAAGATAAACCATTGGGCTTAGCTGTGTCCACAGTCCTGTCCTCCTAGTCAAACTCTTCTTAGCTCATCCTCACCATCTGCTACTTGGGCATATGCTAACCACTGACTTACTGTATCCTGCAACTTCCTCTGGCTTCTGTGCAAGATCCAAACAGATACAGAGCGTTGGAAGCTGCTTCATCTTTCCCTGTGGGGGTGGATTAGCACAATTAAAATGAACATCATGCCTAAATTGAACTGCTTAATTGGTATGTTTATCCATGAAGACTCAGGAATATTTAGTCAAAGAAGTTGACAAGGTGTTTGCATATTTTTGGGGGGAAGGATAGTGATGAGGGACAGTCTGGATTGACCTTCAAGATGCTGTGAGCAGCTTTTCTGTTGGAACTGCCGATTCTGCTCTGCTTTGTCTTTCCTGGACATTTTGGGCCAAAGGTGGCATTTGAGCACTCTATGGACAGGCTTTGGCTTCTGCATGCAAGAAGTGGGTGTGAGATGCACGTGCATGGTGCATGTGTGTGTTGGGAACCCGTGCCTTTCTTGAGCATCCCAGGAAAACCCATGTGGGCTGCACTGGCAGAAGTTGTGCTGGCAACTTTTTCTCGTGGACCACAGGCCCTGTGGGGAGAGGCCAAATCTCCTGAGACAGAGGGTGTCTTCCCCTCCCTGAATCCTATTCCCACTCCTGTGCAGGTGACAGTTGTACCTTTGCTGGGCCATGATACGGTGATTTGCTGGGCCCAGATACGCCGGCGGTGATTCCGCGGTACACAGGCAGCGATGGAGTGTGATTGTACAACGTGCTGGGCGCACGTGGCTCAGTGTTGTTCCCCCTCTTGTCATGCAGCACTGCATGATGCAAATGGACCCAGCGAGTGGCAGATGGGTTGTGCAGGAGCTGAGTCATCACACTCGTACTGAGCCGCAGGCAGCTCCTGCTTTGGGGGCTGGAGAGAGCAGGAAAAATGATTTCCTCTTGAGTTATTTTCCTCCTCTCCGAGTTACTTCAGTACCTGTGACTCTCAAGCTGCCAGAAGCTCTCTGCCTGTGTTACCTGCTCCCTGTGTTTAACTCAGCTGTGCTGCTGGTCTGATCCCACCTGCAGCTGTCATCCATCTGATGTGGATGGAAGGACCTTGGCCTCCTCCCAGGAAGATCTGAGGAGTCCCCAGGCTGTGTAAACCTTATGGTGGTTTCTCTGTGGATGCTGTTATGTTCTTTCTGTGTCGGGATGCTCCTGCATGGCAGCTCTTCCCCACTCCATTGCTAAGTTAGGAAATCAAGCAGCTCTGTGCTGTGCATGTGTATAGGGGGAGAAGCCAGTCCAATTGTTATGAAGGGTCTATAACTGAGTGAGTGGGCTTTGATCTTGGTAAGCTCTTCCCTGCTTGGGACAGCAGGGAATGGAGCTAGCACATTCAGAGAAGTGTATGTGAGTTCTTCTATGTGCTTCAAGTAGTTCTCTCCCTTCAGCATTGCAAATCTGGCCTCTCTCCTGGAGATTGTGACTCACTGGTATCAAAACAAAACAGAGAAGTGAGGTTTGCAGTCCCCCTCCCCAAGCACTATTGGAGGTTTCTGTTTCTCTAAGCAGAGTCAAAATGTGCTTGGCTTGTTCATAGAGCTGTTCTGTAATGGGATAAACATGCAGATGCTGTTGTCTGTTTAGTGTTTGGCTTGGAGAAGGTAAACACTGCCCCAGTGGCAGTCTGTGCCAGGGCTGTGCCAGGAAGCACAGTAAGATGGGAAGCTGCTAGGCTGGTGCTCTCAACTGCTGGCCAGGAGCAGCCCCAAGTGAGCTGGCACTGCTGGAGTCCTCCTGGTCCTCTGCTGTGGGCTGGGAGGATATTACTGCGTTGACAGCATGGCAGGGTTAGCAGTGGGGGTGGCAGGGGTGGTACAGCCAGGCAGGAATCTCTCACGTTCTTGCAGAGGCTTAGAGACTGAGTGCCAAAGTTGCTGTCACGTGTGGACTGGACAGGGTCTGCCTGCCCTGGCAAGCATGATGGACTCTTTGGCAGAGCAGCCCGGAGATGAGCCATGAGTGGAGTAAACTGAGTGGGTGCAGAGCACTGTGAGCCTGGGGAATATCTGCAGGGGGTGAAGTTCCCAGATCTCTCTGCAAGCACTCCTCTCTCTCTGCCACTGCTAGCCTTCAGTGTGCAGGACAGTGATCTGCAGCCCTCAGCCCAAGGTGGTAGAGGGACCAGGAAAAGAGAGAGTCTCACCTGACAGTTGTGCATCTGGGGCTGAGATGACTGTGGCTTTGTAGTACTGACACAGCAGTTACTTGAGGAAGTGGCATGTGGCCTGTCCTGGGACATCAGTGTTAACAGGTGCTTTAGAAAGGCACAGCCCAAGTGAGTGTCAGAGGTTTTTTGTTGTCTGGAGATTTCTAAATTCTTAGACCTGTTGAAATGTCAGTTTCCAATGTGAGTCCCACTCTATCTGCCTGCCCTCTGTGTTCCCAAACCCTTGTGTCAGCCTTGTGTCTACACTGAGCTCTCCAGCAGCCCTACGATGTAGTTGCTGTGATAATGTATCTGAATCTTGTGTTTTGGCAAAAGGCTTCCCAGCTCCTACTGATTCCCTGAGCTGGGGGGAGGTTGTGCTTAAATGAGAGGCTTCCTTGGATATGGGGTCTTGGGGTTGCTTCTCCTGCCCTCAGGGTCCTGTCCATCCAATGTCTCTGCCTCAAGAAGGAACTGCTGTTATGAGCTTATAAGTGCTGTTAGCCTGTTTGCTCGTGCAGTAAAATACACAGGTTTCCTGTCAGAAGCATATTGCTAAATCCAGAGGTACATGTCTACAGCAGCTCAGTCCAGGCAGTGACTGAAGCCCTTACCACTCTTGACACACCAAGGATGGAGTGAATGTTGGGGTAAAACAAAACCCAGCTTGAGCTGAAACTGCACTTAAACTTCTAAACAACACCTGTACTAATACTGCATTTTTGGGCCTGTGTTTCTTTTTTGTTAAGAGGTTATCAGAACAATCTGAGCCTGTTCCCAGCCTGAGCCAGGCTGCTAAAGCTGGGCCACCTGAAAAAGCAGTGGGAAGCACCTTGAATAGCAAGGTCTCAGAAAGTGAAAGCACATCTGACAGCGAAGAGGAGTCCCCTGCGGCACAGAAACAGCCCCCACAAGCTGGTAAGTCTCCTGGTAGTAGCCAGGATCCCTCACCTGCATCCTCATGGGTTTCTTCCTCTCTCCTGCATATGAAACAGCCCAGCCTGTTGTGGTAGCTCCTGCTCTGGACAGCCACATAGAGCAACTCTCTCTCATTGTGACAATCTCTTATGCTTTTCCTGCAGTGAAAACCAATTCTGTGTCCCAGCCAGCACCTGTGAAGAAGGCATTGGCTTTTGCACCAGCCACAGTCCCTCCACCTGTGGCCAACAGTGATGATTCCAGTGAGGAGTCTGATTCAGAGGAGGAAATAGTGCCCCCTTCTCAGGTGAGGAGCCACTGACCTGCTGATTGTTAGTTCTGCATGCTCAGGAGCTCTCAGGAGTCGGAGGGTGGTAGTTGGACAGGTGATGAGCAGTGCAGAGAACCTGTTGACTGGTTCAGGTTTTCTTGGCAGCATCCATGGATCTCACTGTCCTCAGCTCATGTCTCTGGTGCATGTCTCTGGTGCATGTCTCAGCCACAGCAAGCTTGCAGTGTGTGAGAGCTGGAGAGGGTGGGAATGCTTTGGCAGAAACTGGAGTAGACACACGTGCCCAGAACTCCTTGAGGACTCTGTCCCCTCTGCTCTACTTCAGGGAGTTAGACTGGAAAATCAGCCAAATCCTTACAGGCAGTCTTTCCATGAGCTGTGTAGCTCCAAGGCAACCCATTCCCCTGGTTCTTCCCAAACCCCTGGGTGGGAGTTGCAGCTAGAACTCTCTGGTCTCCTCTTCCACAAGCCTTGAGAGGATAGAAAATTCTGCCTTGAAGGGTAGCACACTGGTTCTACTGCCTTTCAGCTGGAGGAGCCAGACCCCTGCCTTGGAGAAGGGAGGTGACTCCGTATCTGTGCTGAGGGCACTGCTGAATGTTCTGGAGCCAATTCCAGCTCTCCCACTGGAGTCTCTTCATGTCTCCATGCCAGTCCCACAGGGCCGTGGCCGAGCTCCCTGGGGCGTGAGCTGCCTCTGTGTGAAGCTGTTTTGGGGGTATTTGCACCTCTGCTGCAGTTTGAGCCTAAGAAACTACATGAAGAAGCACTGAGAAACTTGGCTACCATTTCTACATGGTGGTGGCTGGGCTGGTGCTCTGGGCCCAGGGCTTGGTGGCCAAGTGTTCTTCTTACCCCACACAATGCCCCATGCCCTGCCTGGCCCAGGGGCATTATGTGCACTCAGGAAACCTTTCCCCGTGTTGGCCTAATGCTGTGGCCATGGAAAGGGCTGTCTCCCCCCAGCTGGTGGGCAGGCAGCCAGTCGTTGAGTAAAGCATGTTTATAGTACTAAGCTGTATAAAATAATGCAGTTGCTGTAACTTGAGCTTTGTGCAGGAGGGCTGAGAACTCGCGGGATTGGCGGCTCTGCATGGCAGAGCGTTGCCTTTTCCTTTCTGATGGCCAGATGTTGTGTGAGGGAAATGTCAGCCCACAAAGGCCCAACTTGTCAGAGATCTGGGGAGAGAGAGCTGCTCACGTAGCCTCAAACACAAACCAGGAGGCTGAGTGCTCCCTCCTCTGCTGGCATTTGTGTCTTGGACCTGTCGTCAGTGCCTGATTTCCATTCCCTTGGCCCTTCTATTTTTAACCCCTCTTATGTTAAGTTTGATGGGAGGTTTCAAATGTAAGGCAACAAAATTGCTTCTCATTAGTTTGCTCCCTCGTCTGTTGCTGGCTCATGGACCTGGAGGCAGATTTGCCCTGTGGTGGGTCTCTTTGCTTTTTTTCTGTTGCCAGTTAATTCTTGGTATGTGATTTTTAGGGTGTAGGAGACATCCTGGAGTCCAGGTGCCTGCTCTGCTAAGTCAGGTTTGCAACTGCAGTCTTGCTGGTGCTGCAGTGGGTAGGGATTCACAGCCTGCAAGCACAGCACATTTTGCCTGCCTGCCCTCAGGGTGGGTGTGTTTGGGGCACTGAGCTAATGCTTTTGGCACTCTGGGGTACTGGCCCTTACTTCTCTGCTCCTGGCTGTGCCAGAGGCCTTGCTCAGAGGCTCATGGGAGACAGAGCTGGTCTGTAAAGGAGAGAAATAAGAAACAAAAAGCCTTAGTGCTGTGCTGAAAATGATGGAGAGGCTCAGGAGTTAGTGCTGTATTGGTGGATGCTTCTCTATCTTTTCCCTCCAAGTCATGCTCTGTCCTGATTTTCTTTCTCATCTGTTTTAGAGTCTGTCCCAGCAGAACGTCAAAGTAACCACAGTTACAAGTGCAGTGGCTGCAAAGGCTAATGCCACCCTGCCTTCTGGGAAGAGGGTAAAAGCTCCTGCTGTCCCTCCAATGAACACAGTGTCTGAGAGCTCAAGCAGCGATTCCTCAGAGGACGACGTGGTGGAAGGAAAGGTAATGATGGAGGAGACTAAGGTGGGGAACTTCCCTGGGGAGAGAGAGAAGATTAGTCTGCTGGGATCTGAGGCTGATGCCATGTCCTCAGCTGAGAGATTGTGTTTGTGGAAGAGGGAAAGAAGGGGCTTCTCTATCCTAACCACTGTTACATCATGAGGTGAGGCAGAGGAGCAGAGTGTAGCCCTGGCACCATCGCTGTCCTGTCTCCCAGCTGGCTGACTGGTTTCTTCCTTCCTTTGTGATACCAGTTGTCTGCTTGGCCACAGTTGCCCACTTGACCTGTGGGCCAGGGGGAGCTGGAGTCTCTGTGCCCACATGAGAGGTTCTTAGGCTAACCTTGACACAATCTAGAGCAGTATGGCTGAAGAAAGGCCAAGGTGGTCCAAGCCCATCTACTCTGGGCTGTTGCTTATAGTTCATGGACATGAGTAGTTAGTTATTCCTACATCTGGGTCTATTTCATCTTCTTCTCCCTAGTCTTCCACTGCTTCTACCCTAAAGCAAACGGTTCCTGTGGGAAAAACTCCAGCCACCACTGCCACCCTGCAGGCTGCTTCACTCCTGGGAAGTTCCACTGCCAAGGCAAAGAAGCCAGACCTGCAGCCAGTGGAGGACACCCAGCTGAACAAGGCCGTGCCGCCCACCCAAGCAGAGAACACCTCAGACAGCAGCAGCTCCTCCGACAGCGACGAGGAGGAGACATCCAAGCAGCCTCACAAACCTGGTCAGTTCTCTCAAGAAGATGCTCTCAGTGCTGCCAGGGTGGGGACAGCATGTTTTTACCCATTGGGAGGCGTGTAATGTTGCAGAAGGCCTTTTTTGGTGGCAGTACCTGTGCTGGGTAGGTGAGCCTAACCTCAGGCAGCAGTGGTGTGTTTAACAGGAGGAACTCTCCTCTTCCAGCAGGCTCACTGCAGAAACCAGGAGAGACCCAGCCAGCCCACAGCTCCTCAGAGTCCAGTGAAGAGGAGGAGGAGGAGGCAGCATCACAGGTATGGTACCTGAGCAGGCTGGGATCCTCCCAGTCATTGCGGCTGGCTCCTAAGTAGGACTGAGAGAGAACTCAATTCTCAGCCACAGCAGAGGGGTGCTGGGTGGGTTTGCCAGCAGAGAAGTGAGAGCTCCTCAGTGAAGTGGTGTGAGCAGGACCTTCTGGTCAGGGCAGACAGAAACTTTTGGGGTTGTGGTGCCTTCCCTGGGAGAAGGGACAGGAGGAGGTGGTACCTTGCAAGGGTTAAACCAGAAGTGATGCACAGTGCCAAGAGCAGCAGGGATTTTTTTCCACACTTTTATTTGTAACTTAACCCATGTCCAAGCCATTAAATTCCCTTTGTAAGTAACGTGCAGGGCGTGCAGCACATCTGCAGTGCATTAGCTGTGCGTGAGTGCACGCTAATGGCCTGGAGCCTTCCCCAAGCCTGCCTTGCTGGGCGAGAACAAAGAGGAGAACCTCTGGCCATCAGCTCTTGTAGCTGTCAACTCAGCCAGTGTCTGTCAGTGCTGGCCCCTCTCCTGGTAGCCCTGAGTTCTGCAGAGTTGGCTCTGTGGGTGGCCAAAGGTGGGCCCTTCACTTGGAGTATGAGAACAATAGCAGAGACAGAGCTACGTGTCTGATGTGGTGGAGGCTGCCCTGCTGTGACTCCTCAGTGTGTCTGTTTCAGTCTCTCCTCACAGGCTATCCGGGCCTCTCCAAGACCCCAGCAGCACCCCAGGCACCAAAGACAGTTCCCTCCCAGCCTGCAGGCCAAATGGGGCCAGGGAAGGCAACCGTTACTGCTACTAACTCTCACGCCAAGTCCCTCCTGAAAGCAGCCCCAGCCAACAGCTCCAGCAGCGACAGCAGTGACTCTGACACAGATGACAAGCAGGTGGCTGCAAACCACAAAGCAGGTGGGTCTTGTTTGGCAAGGTTGGGAGTTTGCTTGGCCCAGGAGCAAAGCCTTGCTGGCACCCGAGGGTGTCACTGGGACGGGCCGTGTTCCCAGTGTGTCTCCACCACGGAGCCCGGCAGCATGGAGTGCTGCTGCCGTCTGCTGGCTTCCCCTGGCCATGGCACAGCCCTCTCCCTGTGAACACCCCTGTGTGCTGGCTGCCTGCAAGGTACTCAGTGCCTTCGCCTCTTCCAAGCTCTGCATTAACCACAGTAATTAATGGGAACAGGTAGGGCTCTCCCTGGACCTGATGCATGCTGCACTGGTGTGCTGCAGTAGTGATGGTTTCTGTGGAAGGTTGAAACAGTGGCTGAAGAACATCTGCTATAGTGCTGGTATTTTAGCCTCCCCTTGGGCTCTGTGGGCCCTGTAGCATGTCTGGAGTGCAGAGGAGGGGAAGCAAGTGAGAAGACCTGTGGAGAAAGGAAATGACCCACCATTTCCCTGTTTTGCTGGCAATTTGTAAAATTTGGAGCTGGAAGCTGCTTCTGCTCTGGCATCTTCAGATGAGCTCTGGTCTGACAGTGAGCTCTGGCCCAGTCTAGAGGATCAAATGGGTCTGTTGACCCTTGGGCACATCATTAAGTTGTGCAAACGGTTGTTGAGGAGGCCCGAACTATATATAGGCTCAAGAAGTTTCAGGTGCTCTAGGGTCGACTATTGGTGGTATTAGACATTGGCTGTGTGTGACCCCCACCACCTTGGGAATTCCTGACTCACTGGGGATGATGTTCTGGGGAAGGATTGCTCTATCTGTGCACACAGCCAAAGCTGTTGTGGCTGTCGTTATCCACTTCCCTCACCACATACTTGATCTCAGGCTGAGGCATCTTTCTCTGACTCTGCTATAGATGGCCAACAGGTTTATTTTTTTGGGAGAAGAACTGCATGCTCCTCCTCAAATGCATATTTCCATCCTCTGTGACTGTGGTCTATGTAGTGAATGCTCCCTGAGTTGTCTTCTCTCTCTTGTAACTGTTTCTACAGAAAACAACCCCCCTCCAGGGACAGAAGCCACAAAAGCTACCAACAAAGAGAAGGCAGGAGGAAAAACAGAGTTAGGTCATGCCAGCCCCAAACCTTCCCCACTCAAGAAAGCCCTGGCAGTGAACGAGAATGATGTTGGTGCAAAAGAGGTGCAAGTGACGCCAGCATTGTCACATGCCCTGCCCTCCGTCCCACAGTCAGAGGACTTGAGCTCAGGGAGCGAAACCGAGGTCACCACTGCTGCCAAAGTCCCTCCAGTGCAGACAGTGGAAGGGTTGGAAGCAAAGAAGAAGAAGAAGCAGAAAAAGGAGAAGAAAGAAAAGAAGGAAAAAAAGAAACCGTCCTCCATGGCAGACAAGGCTGTGAAAACGTCGAAGAGCAAAGACAAAGAGAACAAGAAGCAGAAAACGTCTCGGAAGCGGAAACTGATGGGAGAGGATGGGGCTGTGGCGCAGCCCAAGGAGAAGAAACAGAAAGGGCAAGCTAATGAAGATGTGCCCAAAAAGAAAAAGAAGAAAGCAGATGGTGACGTGGAAAAGATGGCAGACAGCAAGGAAAAGAAAAAAACAGCTAAAAGTAAGTGTCCTGCAGTTGGGACTGTTCGCAGTAGGTTCTTGCAGCTGATGCACGTTCAGCCTCTGACATGGGGCCTTCTGAGTAGCACCCACTTTTCCATTGACTGCCTGCTTGGCTGCTTCCCTCTTAAAGTCATTTGGGTTGGGAAAGACCTCTAAGATCATGGCGTCCGACTCTTAACCCAGCACTGCCAAGCCCACCCCCAAACCATGTCCCCAGGTGTCATATCTGCACATTTTTTAAATACCTCCAAGGGTGCTGAGCCTGTCACTGCCCTGGGCAGTCTGTATTAGCATTCAACAACTCTTTCAGTGAAGAAACTTTTCATAACATACAATCTAAATCTCCCCTGGCACACCATGAGCCCATTTGCTCATGCCCTGGCACTTGTTACCTGGCAGAAGAGACCAGCCCCCACCTGGCTAAGGCCTCCTTTCAGGGAGTTGTAGAGAGCAAGAAGGTGCCCCCTGAGCCTCCTTTTATCCAGGCTGTGCCCCCCCAGTTCCTTCAGCTGTTCCTTGTCAGACTTGTGCTCCAGACTGTTGCCTTTCTCTGGACATGCTCCAACTCCTCAATGCCCTCCTTGTTGTGAGGGGCCCAGAACTGAACACAGCACCCGAGGTGTGGCCTCTCCAGTGCTGAATACAGGGGATGATCACTGCCATCTCTGGACATGCTCCAACTCCTCAATGCCCTCCTTGTTGTGAGGGGCCCAGAACTGAACACAGCACCCGAGGTGTGGCCTCTCCAGTGCTGAATACAGGGGATGATCACTGCCATGGTGCTGCTGGCCACACTATTTCTGATACAAGCCAGGATGCCATTGGCCTTCTTGGCCACCTGGGCACGCTCCTGGCTCATGTTCAGATGCTGTCGACCAGCACCCCCAGGTGCAGCTTTCCAGCCACTGCCAGAATTTAATACCCATTCCAGTGGTTTTCTGCAGTCTCAGCTCCATGCTGGGTTTCAGACAGCAAGCTGGGCTCTCCTGCCCCTCAGTCCTGTGTCCAGCACATTGGGAATTGCTTTAATACTTGCACTGATCCTTGCTGTTTGTGGATCTTCCCCTTGCTGCCAGCCCCTTTAAGACAGATCAACCTTGAAATCTGCACCGTCATCTGCAGTGTGGCTGTTCCCCGAGGGAAGAGTGCCCCTTCCCAGCCCTGCCTGATCAGTGTCTGCTGCAACATAGGCAGCAGCTCATTCAAGAGATGTGACTCAGGGCTGTTGCTGCTGCTCTCAAACCCCTGTAGAAAGAGAAGGATGGTTCCAGTTAAGGGTGTTTGCTGCCCCTCTTGCCTGCATTGCCTCTAGTGCCCTGCTCACTGCCCTGATCCAAAGGCCATTTTATTCTTTGCAGTGCAGTCTGCATTTGCAAATCAGAGTTGGTCTGTGCTCAATTTTGCAGTTTACAAAAAAAGGAAAGGGGAGATGAGTTGGCTAGGCCAGGTCTGCTTAATTTTGGAGGAGACAAATTTGTCTGTTGGCCCTTGTGTGAGCTGTTGCACAGGGCTGAGCTGGAGCCTCTTGGAGCAGTTGTGCTGGGCAGAACCTCGTGTCCATCCTGTGTTAGCAGCTCCTCTTGCTCTCATTTCTGGCGTGTGTCCAGCTACTCCAGCCCTGACACGGTTCCTTGGAGCAGGTGGGCATCGGGAGGTGGAAAGAAGGGAATCCTATGTAATTCCACCCACAAGTGTGCACAGATGGTAGGATCTAAGTGCTCTGGGAGGTACTGAAGAAACATCCCTGGGTGCAGCTGCCTGTAGCAGGACTCTGCCCTCACCCAGTTCCTGCTCTGGAAACTTGCTCAGGTTTGGGTTTGATCAAAAAACTGACTGGAGGTGCTCCTATCAGTCTGTGCTCCCTCTCAGAGGCTGACAATACCAGAGTTCCTCTCCTAGTTGTTTTTTCTTTCCCTCTCCCAGAAAAGAAGACCGGAAAAGAAAAGAAAAAGAGCAAAAAGGAATCTTCAGAAGGGAATCCTGTAGCAGATGGCTCTGCTGAGGTTCACAAGAAAAAGAAGAAGGTATGTGCCAGACCCTGGGCTGAGATACTCTGGGGAGAGCTGTTCTGAGCCACAGCTGTGGTGCTCATCCCGGTAGTTTGCCAGGCTGGAGAGAAACAGAGACATGTCCTGGTCTTGCCCGTAGTACAGGAGAGGCTGCAGTTCACTGTGGCCAGGCTTGAGACACCCTGACCATTGGTTGGGATTAAGGTGGCTCAAAGAAGGCCTTGTTCCTGTATTGCTACCCCAGGAGAGATCCTTACCCTGGAGGGGTCAAACCCAGGGGCCTTTTTTGTGGCAGAGAGCCTGTCCGAGTGCTGCTCTTCAGCTATCTGTTCATCTCTTGTTCTCAGCAGAAACTGGAGCTCCTGAGGGTTTGGCAGGCTACTGCACTCCATCCCAAGGGCTCAAAGCAGTGCAGAAGAGACTACAGGATGTTCTTTGCGGTGGCTACCACCTCTACAGGGACATATCCAGGAAGCCTCTGTGGCTTTGCTGGATCCTTCATGTTTGTGGTGCAGATTATTCTGATTTATTTTTCCTCCTTTTCTTTTTAGAGGAAGAAAGCATCTGAGTCTGAAGGATTGTGAGAAGGTACATGGCCTGTGGGGACTATCCATTGGTCCCTCTGAGCGGTGGTATCCTTGGCCAAGTTCAGAACTCCTGGGCCAGTTTTGGGAAGACAGTGTGCCGTCTAAGTGCTCACTGAGCCAGCCTGGCCTTAGATTAGAGGGCCAGGGAGTGGAGCGGTGTGAGGAATGTCATGCAGCTGTGTGCTGGCTTCTGGATGTGTCTGACCTCAACTCTTTAGCTGCTGAGAACTGGATGTCCAGCCTGGATGTTTCTGACTTCTGTCACCCACCAACAGAGATGAGCGGCCTCTGGCAGTGTCTGTCTGTCCCTGCTGACCACAGGGAGCTTGGAAAAGAGATGGTGATGTTGTAGCCACCTCAAAGAGAACCAGATGCCTCTGTCCATGCTCTGCTCAGCTGTAAGGCTGTTCTCCTTCTCCCCATCCCTAACTCTTTTAACTCCTCTCCCCAAAGGTACCGCATTCCTGTGATTAAGGATTTATGGGTGAAGATCAAAGAGAAGAGAGAAAAGGAAGCTCATCAGGAGAATTCCAGCTTTTTTTTTTTAAATAATAATTTATAACTTCTTTTAACTGTGACTTTTAGAGCAGAGCAGTGTAACTTTCTGCCTCCTCCTGCCCTGCTGGGGCCCAGAGATGTGTTTATTGTCCCTCCTGATGGAACAGAACTGAAGGAGGCAGTTTGAGCAGAGCATAAGCTGCTTTCCTTCTCGTTGACACCCAGCCATCCCTTTCTCTTATCACAGAGCTATATTTTTAAGAGAAACTTTTATGTTTTTTTCCTTCCTCCTTTTGTGACTTGTGGTGTCAGTCCTTTTGCTACTACAGAAGAGAGCTCTCGGGTTTCCTTCCTATTCTAACACTGACAGCAGTGATTCTCGTGTCCCTGGAGTTGCACTGAACAGCTGTGTCCAGCAGCTGTTCTCGGCCAAGGTGGCGTCACTTTTTGTGGGTTTTTTTATGGAATATAAAATAAAAAATAAGAACGGTGAGACTTTGCTTCAGCTGCTTTCCAGGAAAAGGAGGTGACCAGGACTGGCTGGCTCAGGAGGATGTTGGGGTCGGAGAGCAGAGCCCAGTGTCTGCCTGGGTTCACAGGCTTTGTTTCAGCCTCTGGGGAAAGGCTAACTGTTTTCTTCCAGCCTCCTGAGGCAGGCTGGGATCTAGGAGGTGAGGAAAAAGGGACCAGATCCCCTAGTGCTCCTCCCTGCCATGCCCAGCAGTGCAGCCTGGCTCTGTGGGTGAGGGCAGAGCTCTCCAGCTGCAGGAGGGAGATGGTTGCTGCACAGGGGGCTGTTCCCTTCTCCCCCCACACACTGCAACTCACTGCAAGGAGACTTCAGCCTCCTGGGCCATGATGGGGGCAGGGGGACCCCAGGGTGCACAGCAAAGCAAACAAGGGATGGGCCAGGAATGGGGCAAGGAACATGAATGATCCTGGGTGGGGGCACAGCAGATCTCCAAGTGTGCAGAGATTTTTCTTTTTCCCTTTTTTGTTAGATTCATTTATTCTTAACCTAGGACAGATACAAACTGCAAGCACAACCCTGCTAGAGTTGCTTACAAGGCTTTCTTATTCAAAAGTTTATTTGACATAATTAGCTTGTGAGATCGTTTATAAAGGAACAATCATATTCAGGAAAACTAGAAGCCCCTCTGCCCCCAGTTACCCACTGCTGCGGCTGTAGGCGAATCACTTATCTACAAATCGAAGCACTCCACAATAAAAACCCACCACTCCAGTAATCTAACAGGGCTCCAGCCTACAGGGATCAGTTAAGTAGCTGGTGGAGGTTGTTTTGCTGCTTTTAATGTTTATTCAGTCTAAAGAAGCATTAGTTCTTCAGCAGGGGTAAGCTCTGCTGCTGCCTGGCTGCTGCAGGATGCCACAGGGAACTGGATTTATAGATCTTAGGTGGTTAAAATAACTTTTCATCCTGCTTTACCCACCCTTTGTGGGGGCACTTTGACTCTAGCACTGATGGTGGTGGCAGCTCAGCCCTGGCTGGTACCTTGCAGCAGGGGAAGGGTTACAGTCAATGCCTGGAGGGGTGGGCAGGGGTGCCTACTGTTTACTTTGGAAAAGCAATGTTAGAGCAGGAAAGAAATAGAGGGGAGGAAAAAAAAGGACAGAAGCGAAGATGCTGGAGGCAACTGCTTGCATCCTCTTCTACTCTACTGTGGAAGAAAAAAAGGAGGTAGTCGGTAAGAAAGCTCAAGGACTTCCCCAAACCTGTCTCCATCACAACCTCCCCCTCCCCAAGAGTGCTTTGGTGCTCCCCCAGCCCCCAGGACTTTTGTCTTCCCAGTCCCAGACTGGACTTGGGCACTCACCTGTCTCTGCATTCACTTAGCCAGGTCCACCCCGGAGAAGATCATCTCGT
>NW_008659728.1:0-2144 GCF_000695815.1 Acanthisitta chloris | reverse complement strand
GGAGTGCCTGCAGAGAGGGAAAGATGGGTGTGAGTGCTGGACACTGGGGCTGCTCCATCACCCCCACCCCTCCGAGGGCAGCAGGGGAGAGTCTGCACCCACCACTGAGCTGTGCACTGGGGGCAAGGAGGGCTCATGAAAATCCCTGACTGCACACCTCAGCTCCAGCTGCAGCTACCTAGGGAGGGCTGTGGTTTTTAGGGTCCCCTCCAGCTGTAACATGCTGGCACTAAAGAGCTGAGGGTGCTGCCTACAATCTGGACCCCCTCCTCTCCTAGCTCTCCTCCCTAATCACAAGCAGTCCATGCACACTGCTCATTTCCTCTCCTTCCCCTCCCTGGTGACCTACCAGGGCAGTCCAGCTTTTTCCGAGTAGCAGTGCCCTCGATCTTGGTGCCGTTTTTGTAGCAGCACCAGCAGAAGCCAGTGGAGAAATGACACTGCTTGGGCAGGTAGTCACCATTCTCATCGCACTGTGGGCGGAACTGGCCCGGAACACCCCCAAAACTGGCCTCAGCCTGGCACTTAGTTAGCACTAGGGCAATAGAAATAAAGCAGAGACTCCATCAGCCCCCAGACCCTTTGGCAGCCTCAGCAGGAGATTATATCCAGTTACACTAAACTTAAAGGTGAACAAACCCCAGCCCAATGACCTTTCTGAAGCTCTTGGGCTAGCCAGGGATGGAGGATTTGGGGTGGTGCTCCAGCTGTTCAGCTCATCCCAAATGCCATGCAGACTGTGGGCAGACATGCTCTGTGATGTCCCAAAGGCCACTAAGCAGAGGCTCCCCTTGGAACAAATAGGTCCATGACCAGAAGGAGGGCTCCTTTGAGATGCCCCATGCCAACACCTCCCAGGGGCCAGCCCTGACCCTTCCCAGGTCAGCAGTCCCATCCCTGATACCTTTCTCCGCTGGGATTGCCTTGCGCTCCTCCGACTTGGGGTTCTTAGCCATCTCAAACAGCAGCCACTTGTGCATCCAGGACTCAAAGGACTGCAATGAGGGGAACCAGCACATTAATGGGCATGGGGGGCTGCACCCCAGGAGAGCCATGCCATATGCTCTAGCTTGGTCAAGAAAGGTGGTGAGCACCATCCACTTCCCTGGGGTGGGAGCAGCCCAAGCCTGGCTCAAGCAGGACTGTGTTTTTCCAGGTGGGGACATTCCAGGCTCTCCCCAAAACAGGGTACTTCTAGACAGGGATAGTAAGATGGCAACAAGCACTGACCTTCCAGTCTGCATGACTCATGGTATTCTTCAGCCTCTTCAGGTTGTCCATCAGGTTTTCCTTCAGCTCTGGGAACATCTTTCCAGGGTCTGCTTGCTGCAGAGCAACCACCATGGTGAGATAGGGCAAAGAAGAGTGGGGGTGGGAGCTTTGCTGATGTCAGCCAGACAGATGCTGCAGGAGGTCAGGAGCTTCCACAAGCTCTGAGCACCCCAAGGGACCCCAGACCAGTGCAGGAGCAGCTGCAGGGTAGTTGGGGGAGCAGGGGACCTTACCAGCAGCAGGTGCTTCACTTGATCCTCAGTTTTGTTGCTAGCAGGCTTGGTCAAGGCCTTGAAAGAAAGGGCAAAGGGACAGTGTGAGCATGGCAGCAAGTCCTGAGGGCAGCAGACAGTGCCAAGCAGTGGTGGACCACTCTTACCGGAAGGTCTGCAAGAGGGGCAGCAGGCATGACCCTTATGGCCAGGGGGGTGTGCACCATGGCCATGTTCTTCTTCACTGGCTTGGCACCTGCCAAGAAAGGAGCAGTGTGAGGGGCACCAACCTGTCCCCCCTCCCTGCCCACCCTCCCACCACACTGGTGCCCATGGGGGCTACTGACTGGCAGGCAGCTTGCGCTGCAGAGCCTCCAGCTGCAGGGTCTGCGAGGTCTTGGTCAGCTTGCTGATCTGCCCACTCTGCTGGTACACGAAGTAGATGGTGACAGCCTGGCCAGCAATCAGCAGGGCCACCAGGATGGAGAGTGTGGAGAAGGCAGCTTTGCGTCCCAGCGCAGACCTGCGGGGCACAAACAGGGAGCTCAGCCACTAGCAGCAGAGGATGCTCTGCCCCCCTTCCTGGGGGGTTTGCAGCCAGACAAATGCAAATTTCCCTATCAAAGCGTGCAGAAGTGAAATGTCAGCGTGAAGGTCACC
>NW_008659727.1:133378-154728 GCF_000695815.1 Acanthisitta chloris | reverse complement strand
ATGGAATCAGCCAGGTTGGAAGAGACCTCAAAGATCGAGTCCAACCCTACTGTGGTTATTAGACCATGACACTAAGTGCCACATCCAGTCTCAGCTTGAAAACCTCCAGGGATGGGGAATCCACCACCTCCCTGGGCAGCACATTCCAATGCCTGAGCACTCCCTCTGTAAAAAATCTCTTCCTAATATCCAACCTAACCCTCCCCTGGCAGAGCTTGAGTCTGTGCCCTCTTGTCCTGCTGCTGTTGCCTGGGAGAAGAGACCAACCCCCACCTGACTCCAACCTCCTGTCAGGGAGTTGCAGAGGGTGATGAGGTCTCCCCTGAGCCTCCTCTTCTCCAGGCTGAACACCCCCAGCTCCCTCAGCCTCTCCTCATGGCACTTGTGCTCAGTCCCTTCCCCAGCCTCGTTGCTCTGCTCTGGACCTGCTCCAGCCCCTCAATGTCCCTCTGAGCTGAGGGGCCAGAGCTGAGCACAGGATTCACAGTGTGGAACCTGTGCCCAAATTTGTACCAGTCAGAAGAGCTGTGTATCTCTGAGGGAGACTGGAGAGTACACAGACTCACACAGGGTCTGTGCTAATCCAAGGGTCAGGTCTCTCCTGTGCCCTGGCACAAAAGCAGTGGTGGTTGTGTCTGTCCTGCACAGCCTTACAGACTCAGTGCCTGAACCTGCTCACCGGTTTTGAAAGCAGTTACTTTATAACCAGGTAGGTAAAAAAATCTAAGAAAAAAAATATATACTGTCCATTACAGGTTAAAAATAACTCAGAAATTCCAGTTTCTAGGAAGAAGTGGTAGAAGTTGACATATTTGCACACTTGCCTTGCCTGGCAGTGCTTCCCAAAACAAGCAAATGGTTTTTAGAATTAAACACAACACTAATTGTATAGACGTTCAGAGTTAACGGTGTATTTGCTGATATTTCTTAAACTTCAGTCAGTGCTGTTTTAACAACACTGTAGATATTGTTTTCTTCTAACACCTCTTCTGTAATACATCTTGAAATTTCGCTTCTATTTCAAAAGGGAAGCTTTAATTTATTCCCACAGAATAGTCCTGTAAGTATTCCTCAAGTTTGTTGAATCATAGGAGATGTTTTAAAGCCAAAAAGAAAAAAAAGAGTTGTTAATTAGAAATCTGTGGTATGTGTGGCTGTACATCGATACAAGGTTTATTTTGGGAGCTTGAGAAGATGGAGAAAATATCTTGTCTGTTGTCCATTCAGTCACTGGGAATGTAATCAGATGTGACAGCTTTGTTTTGCATTTTGCTGGTTAGATTTACTGTCTTTTGGTATCCTACTCAGAGAATTGTGTGGGTGGTGCTCTGGAATAAACCACAATTTTCCTGCTTGATCTTACTCCAGTAGTTTGAAATTCAGCTCTAATAGACACAGTTGTTTTTCTAATTCACATCTGGTTCCTTTAATACTCTTATTACATATGCAGTGAATGTTCTTAAGCATACTTTAGTGAGAGGTAGAGGGCTTTTGCTTGGGATGTGGCCACATGTAAAAAATACAAGACTAGTAAATATTTAAAGGACGTGTTTTATAGAATGAAAAAAAAAAGTTGCTATATCCTCTGTTCCCACAAGAGGATTGGCAAACTTTCTATTTTTTTTCTTCTTTTAGATGTCATATGGCAAGGCCATTTGTTCAATTGTTATTCTGAGATTTCCTGGCTAATCTTGTCCTGAATTTAATAAAATCTGAGAGGATTATACACAAACAAGTAATGTGAGGTATTGCCAGGATTGAGAGCTGCCCTTTTTCTAGGGGGTCCTGTTCAATAGCATCCTCTGGATCAGAGAAAGATACTTTTTCTTAGTGGTTAGCCCTGGCACACATACCTAGAATACACTTAGGGTTTGTCATCCTTGTCTCCAGCTCTGCTTTCCCATTAGAAGATCAGTATTTCTTTCCCCTCCAAACCCCTCATATCCTGTTTGGGCATAATGTCTAAAATGCCATTTGTAAGCCTATGGAGAGTTTTATCACTGTTTGATATAGAAAGACAAGGTGTCATTCTTGTTGGCTGAATGTACAGGATTAATAATTTCAGTTCATTGCATGTTTTCTTAATCAGTGTCAAGTTTCAATAGCAACTAGCATTAAAGAGTGAGAAACAATAAGGTTGGTGGCTAAGACTGTTAGCCACTAAGAGCAACAGAGAAAATGTTTGAAAGTAGATAATGGAATCAGAATGGTTTGGGTTAGAAGGGACCTTAAAGACCCTTTAGGTCCAACCCCATGCCATGTACAGGGACACACCCACTAGACAGGTTGCTCAAAGCTCCATCCAGCCTGGCCTTGAACACTTCCAAGATATCCAAGTGTTTTCACATGTACCTTTTTCCATCTCCTAAAGAACTTGGATTGAGACCTGTGGAAAGCATAAGATCACATTAGTGTATATTCATTTAACTAGACACAAAATAATGCAATTATTTAAATTGGTCATAGTTGTTTGGGTTTTCCCCACAAACACTGAGCAAAGAAGGATGCAATAAGCACAGTCATTTGTGGGATTGTCTGATCAGTTGGGATATAGCATAGCCATTATAATTTGATGTCTTAAGAGAGAAAAAAACCTCATTATGTTTATCACTATTTCAGGAGGAAGAGGTAAATCCTGGTAACAGCAGAAAGATGCAGAGACTGCTGCAAAGCACAAGAGGCAAATGTGCCAAAGTCTTTGGAAGAAGGTTTGTGTGAGTGTACAAATATATGGAAGTTTGGAATGCTAAAGTCACTGGGAGTTTTTCATAAGCATGTTTGGTTTGTAGTCTGTGACACACAGAAATGTTAGGATAAACAGATTTGTGACAGAGATTGATTTAAAACCAATGTGTCACACTCACACACCTTTCTAAAAATGTCTGAGCGTGTAAGGCTGAAGTAAAGAATGTCAACATTGTTGGTTGTTGTGTTCATAATATGACTTTTAAATCAGTTACTCATTAGCTGAAAGATGTGTTCAGTGTGACTAACTTCTTGATTCTGTGAGTGTTAAAGGGACATTGTCATGTTCCA
This sequence comes from Acanthisitta chloris, assembly GCF_000695815.1. NCBI lineage: Eukaryota > Metazoa > Chordata > Aves > Passeriformes > Acanthisittidae > Acanthisitta > Acanthisitta chloris. Next base: position 151,692 of record NW_008659727.1, on the reverse strand, counting down.
TGTGCATGTCCTGACAAAATCTAATGTGACAGATGGGTTTTTTCTCATGTTAGAATAGACCTAACCATCATGATGCATTTTCTCTTTTCTAATTTAGCACTGAAGTGCTGCATCTTGTCTGATTCATTTACTCATGATAATAGGCAATTATCTGTTTCTATCCCAAGATCCTTAAGACTGTAATAAACTTTATAATAAGATTGTAATTCAGTTATAATCATGGATGATTGCCTTATAGTCCACAGAGCAGTCATATTGATCATGCTGTTAGATCTGTGTGCATATAAGTCTGTTTTGTAAATATCTTTCCTGTGACCTTGCCCAAATCCTGCAGGTCTCTCTTTTAGTAACTCTCTTTTAAAGTGATTTTATGCACCTGAAGAAATACCTTGTTGCACACTTCTGAACTAAAACAGCAAAATATTTGCCAGATGTGCATGAAATTGCATGAAATTTAAACATTTGTGAGTTTGGTTCTTGGCTGCTATTGCTGCAAAGGTTGGGAAAATTAAACAGGATTCAGCTGGATCCACATAGCTTCTCTCATGAGTGGGAGATTGATGGACAAATGGGATTTATCCATCATCCCTACTTTTTTCTGGTCAAGTGGAGGATTTGGAGCAAAAGAACCTGAACAGTGAACAAGCTGGGACTGAAGCTGCCTTGGCTGTTGCAGCAGGTAATTTCCTTGCAGGGCAGAGATGTTACTGGCAGAGGCTATTTTTCAATGCAGAGTACTGTCCTGTGACTTGTTCCAGTGTTGCTTCTTTTATTCTTCATTCCCTCTTTCTTCCATTTGCCTAGTCCTTTCTATGCAGAAACCACACTTGTATACCTGAGTGGGCATAGTTGAAATCTGCTTCCCATTGTGTTCTTTACTTGCTTAATAGTTATATTCCTCTGCTTCAAGCTCACTCATAAGCTGTTTAGGGCAGCAGTTTTCATGGAATGAGCTTCCTGGAACAAGTCAAGAACAGAAGCTTCCCCCTGATTGCTGTGTGCTTTTAACAACATGGCAGGGCAGTGCCACTACTTCTGTGCATGTCTGGCTCAAATCCATGGGACTGCTGCATGCAGCCTGTCTACTGTCTTTCTAGTGCTTGAAATAAGGTCCAAAGTTTTGCTTGGCATTTGCAATAATCATAATGAAAGAAGGGTTGTCTTGAGGCTTGGAAGGTATTTAACTCTTAGTAAGTTTCTCTCAGTAAGACAGCTTAAGGACTGCATTATTTTAACATAAAAATTCTGGTGCAATGTTGTCTGAATGGTGAGCTGAATGTCAAAATATGGAGCAGATTTCCAGATAAAGCTGTGCCATCTTGGAGCAGTGTAAGACTGGGCATTGGAAATGAGGATGGAAAGTCTGAACTCTAGTTTTAACTGATGGGTGCAACCTAATATTTTTGGAGATGTAGCAAATTATGTTTAGCATTGATTCTGAGCCCTCATCCAGGTGTGTAGTCCTGCTCATTTCAAATACATACAAGCTCTGCTTGTTCACTTAAGATATTGCAAACCTGTTCTGAACTTCCTTGATTCAGACTTTAATTGAAGTCCTAAACAATTTTTTCCCACAATATATAATTTAATTACTTTTGTCATATATTAAAAGTAATGAAATATCTGAAAATGCCTGTGTTCACAGCAGGCACATCACACTGCCCCATTAGACATGTGTGTTACTCAGATAAAGGTGGAGAGAGACCTCTTCCAGTAAGTTTTAAGTTGCTGTAAGAGAAAAAAAATAAAAATTGTGTTAAATTTGCACTTGTAGGCTATAATAGGAAAAATTTTAATACAAGTATCTAGCCTAATCTCTCAGATGATGTTCCTGTTAATTTTCTTCGTTTAGGTAGCAATTCAAGTTTTTAATTAAGTTTTGTTTTGTGTTTTGTTTTGTGTAGTGGTGTCTTTAGAGAGAACAGTGAACAGAAAAAATAAGAGCATTAGACCACTTGGTGGTGTAATATGCAAAGGAAAGCAACCTGTCACGTTCAAGAGAAGGAAATGTACATAATAGACTTTTATTCTGCTTGTTATCTGATTAAACACAGTGCAAGACATTGCCTCAAACAGTTACTTCTTAAAGACCTTTAATTTCAAGCAGGTAGTCAAGTAGATTTCGTAGGGTACTTTCTGGGTTTAGCTTACCTCTTTCTGAAGGTGTTTGTGTTGAAGCTCTTAAAGGTCTGCTAGTTGGTTCAGAAATCCTCCAACAGTTCTCTGGGGAAACTCTATCATTTAAAAATGGAGAGGACCACATGGAATCTGCAGTGTCCCCTCACAGTGTGTGCCTTCAGTAACAGTTTTGGTTTTCATCTGCTGGAATCTGGTGTCCCTCACATTCACAACAGGTGCAGAAGCTTCTCCCCAAGTATTTGTATTTTATACGTGGGACTGAGGAGCTTGAGAGGAGCAGTGACATTGCAGAGCTTTGGGAGAGAGCTTGCACTGCACAGGCTGTGACAGCAAAGCAGGGATAAGGGGCACTAACAGTCCTGTGTGTTCTGCTGCAAGTGCATCCACCTGCCAGAGATAGGTGTGAAACACATGTACTCCTGTGCAGTGAACGCCAAAAGGGAAGGTAATGCCTGCAAGATCAGCTTGATGAGGCCTATTTATATTTCTCCATGCAATCAGAAGATTTAGAAGTCCAGCTTTCCATCACCTTTTAGTTTAAACTTTTTTTAGGCAGGTGTTTGAGCTCAGCAGGATGCCACAGGGTCTGCAGAACAGTGTGTGCAGAGACAAAAATGTGTATTGTATGCACTGGTGTTCATGTCAAGGGAGAAAGTGAGGATAAAAGAATCAGTATAATGCTCTGCAAATTCTAGCAGAAGTAAACAATTTCTATGCTAAGGTGGTGTTCACTAAGGAGTGTCAGTTTTAGTCAAACTATTGTTCTGAAGTGGTAATAAGAAGTTTCTTTCCTGGGCAGAAGGAAAACTGAAGGAAAAAAAGAGGAAGTTTCCATCACGCTAACAGGTAAGTTTAATTTTCAGCTTGAGGAAGGAAAATATAAAGATATTTTGACTGATCTTTGTCTTGAGTTTGGTTTGGCTTTTTAGCCTAAAGCCTAGAAAGAAATAAAAATTAAGAACAGCTTCAACCTAGGCTGTTCAGATTAAGCTGAAGATCTGATTTAGCTTTACCCTTAGCAAATCAAGGCACTTAAAGAAGTGGCAGGCACTTGTTGATTTTAGGACCAAGCTAGTAGTGTCCCAGTGGGTACTAACCTACTGAGACCTTGGCTTAGGTTTTGCTGTGTTACTCTGTCACTCCACAATGTAGAGGTGAAGTGAGAACTTCACATGGTGACTGTAAGAGCTGCAAGGACGGGCTTGCTCTTCAGGTTGGTACAGAGCATATTCTCCATTTCAATATTCAGATATTGAGGACCTCTTGCAAGCTATAAATTGCTTAGAAATTACTAAGACCTTTCGGTTTAAGCTTCTGCTTTCTATTTCTTTTTGCCCCTTTTTTTTTCCTGATTTACTAGAATCTGCACCAATTTTAGATCTTCCAAAGTCTTTGCAAATAACTAGCATAATGTGGAATGAGAGAGAGGATGGATGCAATTTGTGAGGAGGAACATGACTCTCCTGTAGTCTTATTGTGCTTGATTACTATGCTGATATTCTATTGAGAGGGTTTGCTAAAAAAAATGTGCTAAACAACAACTGTATGCTCAATTTTTTATCTCCTTTAAAGAAAAACCACCCTCAGTTGCTCAAGGGAGATGGGAATGGAGTTTTAGGATTTAAGCATGTAACTGTTCAGATGGAGCCTGTTTGGTTAGACTGAAATTCCTTATGTCATTGCTCATTAGTGTTGTTGTAGCAAGTATTTATGCATGAGTGTCCGAGAAGAACTGGATGTGATCAATTCAAAATGGCCTTGTCAGACTGCATGAAGTATTCACTCTGAGATACATATGGAAATGCATGTTTTATGATTTATTCTGACAGGGTATTCACATTGCTGCTTTAAGTATTTCTCCAGATCTTTTCACAGTAGATGATCAATTAGTGCTTTACTTATTCTTTCTATTAATTTAAAACAGGAAAACAACAATATGGCCACTTCTCATAGGACTTTTGTGTATGCTGTGAAATGAAATCAATGAGATCAGTGACCTGTCTGCTTCTGCCACCAAAAACTTCTTAGAGAGCTTCCTCTTCTTGCAGGGCCTTCCTGGTCCCCCACTCTAGTAGAAGGTCAACTGAATTACAGCCTTCTGTAGGCCCCAGGGCAAGAGTCAGAATCTGATCCTGGAATTGGAATGGACTTCTTATGCAGGTTTTTAGAAACCCTTCTTTGCCTCCTGCAGTCTTCTTGTCTCCAAAGGAGACTACTAATTCTCAAATTGCTTGTGAAAGCAATTGGTTATGAAAGTGTACACAGTGTTGTATTAGGCATCTGCAATGTGTGGTGGCATGGTCAGGTCCTGATGTTCCATCCTGATGTTGAACATTTATTTCTCTGAAGGACTTTGTCTTTCAAGCTGAGAATGGAATGATCCAGTAGTGTTTGAAGTTTTAAGCTCATGTTTTGCTTTTCACTATGTCTTACAGCAGGTGGTTCCACAGGCTGATTAGACAAGAAGGTGTTTTCATTTTTCTCAGTGTTTTAAATTTTCTGTCCATCTCATTCACACACCCTTGTTTTTCTGTATAGGAAAGCATGAATTTCAGTCATAGCTGCCCTCATGCCAAACTTTCTTGGAAAACCAAAGCTGATCTTGTTTATCCTTATAGCAAGTTAGCCAGTGTTTTTGCCCTAAAGTCATAGTACCTTGAGTCATATAATTCCTTGCCTTAGATTTTTTTTGTTTTCTTTGGTTTTTAAATGAGGACTTTTCATCTTTGTTGATTCAGGTTATAAGTTGAAAATGTACATTCCAGAGAGTAAATTCACAGAAAATGGAAGTATAAAACTCATACTTGTTTTAAGGTAATATTATGCTGGTGGGTAAAGCCTAACTTGTTACATTTTGAGTGCTTGGTGTAGCTAACTTTTTTCTCTTAAACCTTGTCTTTATTGAAATATTGGCAACTTAGAGGTGTTTTTAAATGTAGCACCTGATCTGAAGCTACTTCTAAATACTGTTGTTCATAGGAAGCAGTGCAGGAAGAAGTTCTAACCATACCTTGGATGGCACTTCCAGAATCCTTGCTGGACCAGCAATGTTGCTGGAAAAATTTGTTTTAGATAATCTAAAGGGGATGTTGCAAATGTTTTTCTGCTTTTTACAGAACCTGTTTCTCATTTTGCAAGTGGATGGTAGATAAAAAGGGCAGTGCAACTCCAGAAAAATAATTTAATATTTTTGTTTGATTTAATTGGAGGCATAAATATAAGAGTCACAGTTATTCAAGTGAAACCTTATATTTATTGTTACCTACCAGAATTTGTGCTTTATAATACAGAGCAACACTTCACAGTTGCTGAGTTTTCACTGGAGATGAAGTGATAATCTCTGCCTGTAAGTTGCAAATTGCTTTGGGATAAAAGGTACTGCATAAATATAAATTGTTACCTTATTAAATGCAAGTGTAGCATAACATGGTTTTCAAATTACTAATGAGTATTTCTTTGCAAGTCTGATTGCTTTTTTAAGATAAAATAGCACTAGGTTTATTTAATCATCCTAAAAGCTTCTTATCTAGCACATTGTAATACTTATTTTTCTTGCTATAAACAAACGTGATTTAGAAGAATTGCAGGATACAACAAGATAAAGTTTACAATGTTTTTCTTGGTCCTAATGGTTGATTGCCACTCAGGTTGCTTATTTTTTGTTTAAATTAAAGTGAATATTTTATGATAAAGTGTACTGAAACATGCTTTTTTTTTCTGTTTTTTTTTTTTTTTTTTCTGTTTCTAGCAACATGCAGAAGTCAAAATGTTATAGAATCTATTCTGGATGTGAAAAATGTTTAAAGACATTAACAGCAAAACCACTGAATGAGCAGATTGGGGGATATTTAACTGAAGTACCAGTATGTCCCATTTTAAGGCATTCCAATATAATTTGCATTACCTCAGTTCCTTCCCCCCATTTATGTGTTTGGCTTTTACTAGAGTGAAGGAACAAAAATCAATAAGACTCTAATGTAAGTGAGAGTTTTCATCAGTAGGCTGCAAGATCATAAAATTCTTATCAGTGTAATTGTGGTTGTTAGAAAGTGCTGGGTCTCAGTTCTGCCTGACCACATTTACCACTCGTTTGAGCAACCAGAACAATACAAATACATTTTATATACCAATGACTGAAATTTGATGGGTAATATGCTTAAAATTATTTTGGTTCAGAGACTTACTCTATCCAGGCAAGAAAAGGAGGAAAATAGCAAAGTTTTAAGCAGCAATTGCTCAGGAAAAGAACTATAGCTAAGCATGTCCTTGTACGTGGAGTGAACAGAGAAAAAACTCGCAGATAACTGGAAGTTCATCAAAAAAAGCTTGATGAGAAAAAATAAGACAAATTAGAAAAAAATCCATGAGGCTTAAATAATGATTGAAGAGGTATTTCCACAACACGTGCAAACTAATTTTTGTTGAACACTGAAGTTTTAGCAAGTCCAACATGGTTTCAGTTTGTGCTGTAATACATTTCATTTATAATATGTACTTACATATGTTTAAGACTACTAAATGATCTAAATAAATGGTGAGAGTTTCATACATGTGCATTTTAGCAAGACTAATTTCACTCTCAGAGCATGTTCACATCAGGTAAACACTGTCACTCTGTGTTTTGATTTGATTCATTATTACTCTGATATAATTTGTGATGTAAAACATGGGAAGGGAATAACGCTAGTACAGCAATAGGTAATATGGTGAAAGCTGAAAAATGTTCCAGAGGTGTATTGCTAAGTCAACCTCATGGCCAAAAAAGGAAGAGAAATCAGTGACTTTGCATTTGGCATGAATACACATAGATGACAAAAGCTGAAGGGCTATTAAGTATCTGCAGAATTTTGTGTTGGTCTGTGTTGCAGTCACATCTTTGGTTTGCTGTATCACCACAGTAACAGTAGGAGCCACTCTACCTAAAATCTACAACAGCTTCTGGTTTAACAGCTTCCTACCTTGTCCCCTGATGGTCAACTACAAACTGCCATGCTGCTTTGGGGATGAACAGTGAAGGAGGTGAAGGAGTACAGACAAAAACTAATAACAGTTCATTTGGGTCCTCTGCCCCCAGTTCAAGACAGCACTTAAGCCTGACTTTAAGAGTCAGGGTTCAGAATTCAAAAGTAGAATTGTATATGCAGTGTTGGTTGTGATATTTACTGTTAATTTCCTGAGGTAGGAGGAGAAAAGAGGATGTGCAATTTTGTTGTGCAGTTGTGGAGATTTCTTACATGGAATTCTTAATGGTTTCCATATACTAGAGTATTTAATTATTTCCTACATACTGTTTAGGTATTTTAATTCACATTTTTATATACTATATACCAAAAATAAGGTCAGTGTTTATCCACCATTAAGGTGCTCCATATTTATTCAGCTTTGCCAAGGAGTGGCAGAATAAGGAGCTATGAGCAGAGCTAAGGCACAGAGGCCCAGCATGGATAGGAATCCAGGGTAGGGTAGGCCAGAGCATCTCTAATTACAGAGGTTGGTTTGCTTAAGCACACATTATATACTGGGGCTGCAAGACTGTTGAGAAAAAACCACTGAAGGACAGCTGTAGTCTGACCCCAAATCTTACCTAACCCTTTAGTAACACTGAAGTTTTCTTCCCTCTGATCTCATGAACTCTTTATTTTATAACTAGTAGTACACCATGTTTCCCCTTCATTATTTTTGTTTTCTTTCATCTCTTGCTGAGTGTATTAATTTATTTTAGGTTGTTTCTCAGCACATGAACTTGAAAGACATATAATACTAAATATAAACAAAAAGTAACAGCCTGTTCTGTGAAATGATAATGTCTGTTTAAAACTGAAGGATGTGAAGTAGAATAGCTTTATTCTAGTTGATTTTAAATTATTTTCTTCTTGTACTACCATTTCCCACATAGGCAAATACAGAAATAACACAGAAAAAACTGCTAGGTAGATAAATCACCATGTCTTGATTTATCCTGTTCTTTGGATATAGAAAGATTACCTATGGCTCTGGTGTTTAAAACTAACACGTTCTGCAGCTGGTTGTTGATGCCTGACTCAACAGTGCCTGAACACCTTCCTGCCTGCCTGGAGGTGTCATGGTGTATTCCACTGAAGTGATTAAATCCTTATTTTGTGAAAAAAGTGTAACTCATAAAGCGAGCCTGAGCATTTATTAAGGATGAAGCAAGCAGCTTTCTCAAAAGAGAGAGTATTTATTTACCTAAGGCTCTCATGGTCCTGTCAATATCAGTGTGATGCTAAAGTGTTTCACAAAAGCACAGCACATCCTTAGCACAGTGACGTGTTTAGCAGGCTCCCCAGGCTATTTCAGACTTTCATTAGGACTTTATCTTTCTATCAAGGATGCTTATTTATACTCTTCACAAACTGATGAAAAAACCAGAGCGGTTGTTTTTTTTCTGGAGTAAATTTGGAATTGAAATCCAGATGACAGTGTCAGTGTTTTCACCTGGTTTACTCAGGTGAATAGTTGACTTGAAGGTGCTTCAAGGGCCTTTCATTTTGTACTGAAGGAGTTGCAAAGGCTGTTCTTGACTATAGACAACATTTTTCTGCTTTCACTCTTTGGCAGCAATTCACTGACAAAGTTCTGCCTGTCTTGCTGTATAGACCAGCTAGATTCCTGGAGATTTTACATTTATAACCAAAGGAAAAAAACACATGGCTTAACTTGGCTAAACTGGGGATAAGGGTGTAAATGTGACTTCTTTTAGCCAACAGACAGCTAATTAAATAATAACCTTTTCAGTAAGAGTCTGTAAGACTCCGATGATGGATTTCAAACCTCTTTGTACTAGAAACAGATTGTAACATGCATTGACTAGAGGGTTTCTCTCATTTTCCTTATAGGAAGAAAGCTTATGCTGTGAATATGAGATTCAAGGCCCTTTGCAGCCACAATGAGCTTTTGTTTTTGTTTATACTTCCATCTTGGCTACCACGTAAGAGAACTGAGATCAGGTTTTACAAAGGTTAAAATACTTCTCATGTCAGACTTGGTAGTTGGAGATTTCACAACCCACACCAACATATTCTTGAGATGAGAACTTGATAGAAATATTTACTGACCAGCAAGAGAAAAGAGCAAAACAGACAGGACAATTGTTTCTTCTCAGGAATGCAATAGTCCAGAAACAGTTAAATGCTTCTTCCTTGGAAGAGTTTAGCTTAGCCCACAAGGGGAAAAAAGACTTTTTCATTCTTTTACAGTTAATTGTTAGCACAACTCCTGGAGTATTTTAGGCAAAATTCTATCAAAACTCAATTTTGTTCTAGAAATCAAGTTACTTTAGGATTACCTCGGTGCAAATAACAGAAGAATTTGAGCTCTCTGTTGGCTTTCATTATAAATAATTCTGAGTTCTGTTCCATAGCCTTCATTTGCCACAGAGTGATGCAGAGCTTCAGCTACTGGAAGCTCACAAGAAATAAGATGAACATGTATTTTGATTCAGCTGTGAAAATAAGTTGTTGAGCAACACCGATGCAATCAGTGAGTGAACAGAGCAGAGTTGAGTTATTGTTTACTTCACAAGGAAGGCCAAACCTGAGGCACTGCACCCACACTTTTCCATGATTTGTGCTGTTCACTGCCACATCCATCTGCATAAATATGCTTCCTTGCAGAATTTAGATGAATAGGAATGTCTCCTCTTTGGCTTTATTAATGTCATTTATTTTTAATAGAGGGGAAAATTGAAATAAGTTCTTTATGTGAAGTCTGTTGAGGAAAGGAATCTGGGGAAAAAAACTTAGAAGTTAATTTTTTTTTTAATCTTGAAATCTTGTGCTTAGTAAGTGTTTAAAAATTTCTGGCAGTCCTGTTAGTAAAAATAATTATTCACAGCCTTCTGGGTGTTGTGGATCTTTTCATTTTATATGTTCAAAAGAAAGGGGGATTCTTCCAAATCCTCAAATGTACAAAAGTACATTAATTTCATTTTCATCACATTTCTTCATTGCATTAGATTTGCATGGATTTTCAACCCAGAGATTCAGCAGTAGTGTGGGAAGACAAACTTTTTTTTCTTTCTTTTTTTTCCCTCTTTTTTTTTTTTATTTTTTCCAGGAGGACATTTTGGGTCATTTTAGATGAAAGAACTTCAGTACATACTATTATGTTGGTTTCCTGGTTCAGTTTTTAGTCCTTCTCTAGAGGACACACGAAAGGGAAAAGTGTTGGGAACTATATTGAACCTCTGGGTGGTTGTGCTCCTTTTTAATTTCAGCACAGATTCTAGTTAATACTTTTGAATAACATCAACTTTCTTCTCAGGTTAGTCCTACTGATTATCTTTTCAGGTGGAAGGATATTTATTAATGGAGATTGTTTATGGAGAGCTCTGCTGGTCAGTGTAACTGAAAGTGATGGATCTTGTTTGTCTGACCACAGGAATGTGGTTCCCTAGAGATACAAGACTCACATAATTTATCTAAGTGCAAGATAACACTGCATTTTACAAGAGCAGTTCTAGACACTCCAAACATTGCATGATGCAGAGGCTATAAGGATGTCCACCAAACAAAGGTTTTTGAGATGAGGCCATTGGTTGGGGCTCAATGTAGTGTAAAGGCACAGGAGGAAAAGTTGGGCAGTGTTTGCAGGAAAGCGGAATTCTGGTTAGTTCCACTGCTAGTGAGTAGTTACTAAAATATCTGAATTATTAGAATGAGCATATTATATCTTTTGGACAAAAGAGTTTTCCTGAAGAAAAATGCTAAAGTGTCCCCTCGTTGTGAATTCTATGTTGCATCTGCTGCAGGTGCAATGGTGAATCACAGAATCAAATGGGTTGGAAAAGACCTCCAAGATCATCAAGTCCAACTCTACCGTGGTTACTAGACCATGGCACTAAGTGCCACATCTAGTCTCATCTTAAAAGCCTCCAGGGATGGTGAATCCACCACACTACTCTTCTAAAATAAATTATCTAAATACTTTATAACATGCAGATTGTTGGCCATTTAAATGGGTGCTTAGGAAGACCCCATACTCTAAAACAGAGATTTTGCAATTTCTGATGTCCATAGCAAATTTGGTCATATTCTTCTGTCCCTAATTATTTTTAGCCAAATGCAGATTTATGTTGCACTGCACAACCACTTGCTGTATGTTTTATGATGGGTCTGTTTCTCTGGGAGTGACCGGTACACTAAATATTCTTGATGACAACTGGTACTTCATAAATGCAGGCTATTAATAGCCTAAGACCTTTATTAGTTTTGCAGGTTGTTTCTGATAAGAGAAGAAATATTCGTGTTGAAACACACAAAAAACCAGTCCCTTATTCACAGACAATATCTATAGCACTGCTTGTCTAAACATGGTTGGGATCAAATGGCAGCAAATTATTTATTGGCTTATAGTTCCTAGTCTTTTGTTTCAGAAAGAGCACTTGCTCCTTTGCTTTCTCCCAGGGATGCATTACCATGCCTTTCTTCCTGTGTACTTGGCTTTCCTGCTGCCTATTTTTTTTTTTGCCTCTGTCTACTTCAAGTTGCCTTTATATAGTTGGATGTGACTGCCAAAAATCTTCAGGTTGATTTTAGCACTCAAACGTGAAGGAAAACCACAGTCCACCTGGCCCAATTCCTAGAACTTCAGGACTGCAGAACTCTTCTTGGGAATGCTGGCAGCTTCTTCAGCTGTTAGCATGAAAAAATGGCCATTAAGCTGCTCTCAGAATGGCATGTGGCTACTGTACCTGTTAGCCTGCAGACAATTTAGAAGACCACCAGCAGGTCAAACCTTCTCCTGGAGAGCTGCCTGGTCTTCAGTATGACAACATTTTAGCCACTAGGCCATTGAAGAGCTCGAGTGTGTGTCTATTTCATGCTGTACAGGGTGGAATGTCAGGATTGTGCCATCTCCTTTTTGACTTGTTTTATTTAAGCATACTACTCAGCCTTTAGATCAGCATTGATTCTCCAGCAATACTGAGATTTGGCTATAAGTACAAGGATATCTGACATGATTTCAAATTTGATAATAATAGGAAGTACTGGTTCTGAGTGGAACTGAAGTTCCATATTTCATTGTCTGAGTTCACAGTCAGTTGCACATCTGCTTAACACTAGGGAGAATCTACTCTGTGGATCTATATCCTTATGGATCACACAGATAAAAAACAATTACCACTATCATCTAAAATTCACTCTCTTTGTTATTATCAGACCAATATTAATAATCTGTTCATGTGACAACTCTTAGATTTTTTTTAAAAAATGGATTTTGATAGTCTTAGACCAGTTAACATTAGAATATGTCATATTAAAAGGTTGTCTGTCAGATGTGTGCTCTGACAGCTGCTTTGATGCTATATAAATTAGGGGTTCATTGTGCTAGGTGTTATACCTACCTACAGAAAAGTGGTTCTTATCCAGAATATCCTGTTATCTAAGTGCAAACCAGGACGAGCTACAATTTTTTATATTTTTATGATGCTATGGCTCAGAATGTTTTCTTGTATCTTTACCTAATCATACTTTCAGTGACTCAAAATGTGATTAATAACAGCTCCCATTAGAAATGAAATGGTTTCATTTGCCCATAGCTTTGTACTTGTATGATCTGTCATGTGCCTGAGTTAAAAATAAATGAAACACATAGAATATGGTGCTGCATGGGGCTGCTGTTGTGTTTCTGTGCAGTTAGGCAGGTGCTCTCAGGGACCACCAGTTCACTGTGACTGTCACTGTGCTCAACAGATGTAATGTTCCTGAGAAGCATCGAATGTGTTTTTTGTATTTATGCATCTTAAGGAGTTCAGAGTGATGGGACAGAATCTTGTTGAAGTAGACTAGGATTGAGCCATAATTCTGATGATGTTGCAGTGTCTACCACCCAGTTACTAGGTGTCTCCTTTCTTAGATGATTCTGGGAGACAAAATGTGCCAGTGTTTTATTTGATATTATTTTAGAATGTCATGTGTCAGCCTTTTTTTCCCCAGGTGTTTCCACTGAGGTAACTGGAACCTTTATTCTAATTATTTAATTATTTTTGGCTTTTTGTTGAAATTTCTTCTCTCTCCCCAGTGCTAATTAGTGATGCTCTTATCCTAGATATTATACAGTGTGTGGTGAAGCAGTCATTGAAAGATTGTTTCATGTACTGAAGAAAGGAATGAAGGTCTATCGAGATATGAATATATAACCATAGGAGAGTGTTGCAATTCTGTTAAACATAATGGGTGATTTAACTTATATGAGAACTAATATTATGCTATGGGAAGTTCTCATTTATATATTTGGTATCATATATGCTAGTAGCAAATACTAATTTTGAGAAGAGTAATTTTGACTAAGTAAGTGGAAAGTATGTGCATAGTCAGTAATTACTATTCTCATCATAGCAGCAAAGTTAAAATATGTAGTATTACTTTGGGGCTGCTGTTTTGGATGAAAGAATGCTGTGTTTCAAGTCTAGCGGAAAGTATGATTAATGCTCTAGAAATGAAGTATTTTTGATGTTTTTATGTGTGGAGTTACTGCCATACCACTATAAAGACTTAGCCCTGCGTTGTAAATGAGCTCGAGCCCTACAGTTCCTTGTGTGAGATCTTTAAAGGTCATGTCCCTTTCAGGAGTTTTATTTCTAAAAGTAATGGAGCAGAAATAGCTTCCTATTTCAAATCTGTCTAGCAGAGGCAAATGCTGGATGCAAATGCAGTTGGGTTCCTCAGCAGTTGTGTTTTTACTGACACAGTTTGTTCTGGGGTACTTACCTGTTTTCTTCCCAGTGTCTGTCCCATTTACTTGCTGGTTTACAACTGCTGCTGCAGCTACTTTTGAGCAGGTGCTGTGTACAGCTGAGGTGAAGAATGACAAATGAATTTGCAGTTTGAAACAGTGGTCTTTAGTGAAGTGATCTGCTGGTTTCTGGGTTTTGTTCCTTCTGGGAGAATGATGATAGAATCACTGAATGACATGAACCTTCTATCCAACAGGAAGAGTCACTCTTTGAGCTAGTTGGTACAGTGCAGCAAGGTTATGGTGAGGTCAGAATGCAGATGCAGAGATGCAGAGATAAAAGATTTGCAATCCAAAAGTACAAGACAGAAAATGAAAAATCATGATTCTGTCATTATCAGAAATGAAATGGAAGAAGCAGTTAAATTGGAGGGTTTTATGAGAGAAAGCAAGAACAGGAATGAGGTCAGGAATGGAAGACCAGTGGAGCATTACTTTGGAATGGAAGCAAGACTAGACTTAACTACCTGGGATGAGGTAGTGCAGGAAGTAGACTTGTTCATTCTTGTCTTTAGTAATTTTTTCTCTGAAAAGTTGTGAATAATTATGCACCTAGTACTATACAATTCATTTGGAGAGATTATAGTGGCATTTTCTAGTGATATCTTCCAATTCTTATAAAATTTTTACAAATCACTTTTAATTCATATGCTGAAGATGATGTGGGTAGCAATCCAAAAGAAATATTTCTTGAAAGATTCAAGGCATTTGGGACACCAGATGAGAACTGTGGCACGTAGCAATCTTTTTTTTTCTCTTTTTTTTTGTCTGTGAAAGATGTTGGAAATCTTCACCACAGTGAAGCAGTTCAAAGTCACAGTTTATAAAGCTATTGTTTGCAATGCAAATGTGGAGACCAACCTTGTCAGTTTTCACTCATGTTCTGCTCTGCAGCATAGAATCCAGGAGAGCTTTGGAAACCCATAGCTAACATTGTAATGGTGTATGGCTTTACCACAGTGTGAATTCCTTTTAATGTCAGTTTCTCTATGGGGGATTAGCCACCACAGATGTCACAGATCCTGGGAATATCTTCCATGATAAAAAAAGGAAAGCTGGCATCTCAACTGTCATTTAATAATCTACAGACTCGTTAATTTATGTTTTATGATATTTGATACCTACAGATACAACAAACCTGTTCTTCAAGTGCTTGCTGGTTTGATTGCAAAATGTGTATTAATTTATGTTCTCGTAGAACAGTTAGGTTATAAAATGCCATGTTGTCTTTGCTTTGAATTTTTTAACATACCAGTGGATAAATCATGAGTGCTGATTTTTCCAGTATATACATCTTAAAGCAGCCTCTTTGACTAATGACTTCTCCCCTCCTTTTCTCTCTCTGTTTGCCCTGTGTAATGTTAGTCTAAAATTCTGGTTAAGGTCAAAACAAGTTTATGCCAGTTAAAAACAGCCATATGGAAAGTTCCAGCACTGAGCCCCATAAGCTATGAGGGAGGAATTTATAGCCTCGCAATGCTCCCAGTGCTTCTCTTTAATTAACTACTCTAAGCATCCTAAAATTCTCAACAGCAATCTGCCTGACAACAGGGAACCCTCTAGATCTGTATATAGTAGTAATCACTCTGCCCAACAGTATTCTGTATAGATGAGTACATCAGGTGTTCTGTGACCTCCCAGCAAACTGTTGCACTTCTTTGTTCTGCAATGAAGATGTGGAAAATAAGTTGGTTCAGTTGTTTTGCTGTTATTTAAAGAAAGCATATCCTGCCTTCTACTTTACTGATTTTACCTGTAGAAGCATGTTTGTTGCTTTATTTCTTCAGAAATAGCCAAAGAGACAGAATTTCACAATGCTTTTAGGGATGTAATCACCTGCCTTTCTCTTTCATGTGCTGTTGTTCTTTTCTATGGAGTTTTCACTTGCTTGCTTCAAAAGAAGGACACTTAGCTGTCCTCTGGAGGAAGAGAGACAAGTGTGTCAGTATTTAATCCTTTCAAAAAGGAGGTACTCAAGATCTGTGATTTGGCTTTCTTTAAATCTGTTCTTTGGATATAAATGGCTGGTCCTTGCTACGATTCAGCTCTCCACCAATCATTACCTGCAAACCTTATCAATATTTATATATTTTCCTCTTTGTCACTGTTGAAAACACGAAAAATCACTGACCACAGATTCATCTCATCTTGATAATGATTCAGTTTTTAATTCACTTGTGTTTGCCTGGGTTTTTTTCTGATTACTAATTGAAATTAAGAGCAGTTATTCATCAAAGATTTTACAGCAATTGAAGTGCTTTACGTCTGTACCTTCCGCCTTAATAAACTGAGCTTGTTATTTTATAAAAAAAGTAAATCTAATGCAACCTTTATGATTTCTTCTAAGCTGTCTTGTGATTAGGAAATATTTATGTCCTGTAAACATCTAGAACATCTATGATTCTATGAAATTTTTCTCCTTCAATTTTTAGAATTCTGCTAAAAGTGCTTTTGTAATAACTGCAAAAATATTATAAGCCTTAAAGTAGTGTTATGTGGTTGTCATTGATTCTTACAATGACTGATATGCAGAGGGATTGATGTGGTGTGGATGTGTCAGACTGACTACCCTGGTACTGTAATTCCATCAGAGAACTTAAGGGAAGCTGTAGCACCTGCTGAGGTTTAGGTAAATATTTTCATGGTTAACTTCTACTGTGCTTTGTGCTGCTAAATTATATACTTCCAAACTAGCCAGTTTAAAACAATGTTGGGCATGTTTGTATCTGAAAGGTATAAGATTTTTGGGATAGCTTACAAAAAGGTACAGAAAATTAAAGCTTCTTGATTACTGAAATCCTCATGTGTGGTTGCTACACTGGCACTGAAAGTAATGACATATTTGCTTCCATGACATAATGTTCCTTTGGTTCCAAGTTTCAATTTCTCACCATCAGGGCTAAGTATTGATCAGTTCACTGTGGTGCAAAAGGTGCCTGGAAATACTATGGCCTTTGGAAGATATAGGTGTGTTGTCTTTCATTGGGTGAGACAATGTTTTTTTGTTTCAAGAAAAGGGCAAAAATCAGTGTCTGAGTTACAATTCATGTTGCTTTAAAATCTTTGTCTTGTTAGCTTGTATTTCTTTCCTTTTGAAGATAAATTCCCAGTCATCCCCTTATTTCTTCTTTTACCTCTGTCCTGACCTTATCATTACACTGGTGAACCCCTTGATGTATCTGTCACCTTTTTTGATACTGGCCAGAATGGCTCAGTGTCTCAGATGAGGATAGAGTCACAGAATCATAGACCTTCTCCAGTTGGAAGGGACCCATCAGGATCTTCAAGTCCAAATCCCTTCTCCTCACAGTCACCTAAATATGCATGAGAGAATTTCTGAAGCTACAAAGGCAGTTAGACATCTGACTGAAAATCAGTATTAACTGTATACTTCACTCCCTTTCTACCTTTGAAAATCTCACTGTATAATAATATTTCCCTCTGGAGCTGTCTGAATAAGAAAGATAACAGATGTCTGTGTATCGTGATTGCTTACCCAAGACATTGCTGTGTAAATCTAGTAAGTGAGGATCAAGATACTTTGTGATATGCTGTACCATGTCAAAACAGTGGCTAAATCTTTTCACTGAAGTGGTGATTAGGAAATTTATATTTAATCCAAATAGTCCCCAAGTGCCACTACAAAGAAGTAAGACTTAATTGCATTATTGTTTGTGACATATATTGTATGCAGTACAAGTTAGAATAACATGCATTGTATAAAGATTTTCAGTATCAGCTTTATTAACTTTGAATCAGAAAATTCTGGTGTATTAACATGCTAAATACATTTCTGCTTTCTGAAGTTCCATATGTTTTGACTTAGAAGTGACTCTAACAAGGATGACATTAATCGAGGGACTACTTAGCTGTTTTTCAAACTTTCAAGTATATACAACACTGTTTCTGCTTACTTTAATGAAGAAGTAGGACAGGTTCAGTAAATTCATGTGTAGTTTCTAAGGAAACTGGAAAATGCAAACTGTCTGAACAGAAATTTGGTAAAGTGCCCTCATATCCCAGTCCTAGTGAGTCTCAATGAAACATTTACACCTGTGAATGCCTATATTGCTTAGGAAACTGAGATTGAGCCACATCAACACATCAAAACTGTGCTGCCTTTGTAGTATGCTTGGGTGAGCTTGAATCTTCAGTAGCAGTAGAAGCATGGATGTCATGTACAGAGCTCCAGCCTGGAGCAACAGCCAAAGTGTCCATTAAATGGATTATAGCTCATTTTGTAGCCCTCAATATAGTTAGTGCCAGGTGACTTTAGTAATGTTTTTAATTGGGCCCGTTAGATTAAGTCTAGCAAAAGCCAATCAAATTCTTCTGTCATCTTTACAGTGCACACCTGCTGTTTGACTCAAATCAGTGCTGTTCTTGTGAAAATGTTATTTCAGGCCTGTCAGATGAGG
>NW_008659727.1:125878-128378 GCF_000695815.1 Acanthisitta chloris | reverse complement strand
GTTCCAGAGCATGGTAAGTCTATCAGCGTGTAAGTTTTCAGGACTCCTTGTCTTTAATTATTTATCATGCTTCACCTAGCTCTTAACCTTACCTCAGTTATTGACTTTACTTAGTCGAGATTGGCCTTTCAGTTCTAAGAACACGCAGCCTCTGGGGTTTTTATGCTATTCCTGTGTTATGTGTCACTGTAGTATTAGGAAGGCATAATTAATTTGTTTGTGAAACAATTAATATGGTGATGAGTATCATACACACAAAAAAATCAATGGAGGGAGGCAATGTATACTCCCTGTGTAGTGAGGAACTAGATGGCACTGCTCAAGAAAGTCTGGTACTATGTAATCAACAAATTAATCCATTGATCAGTTTGACTGAATAATGTGTATAAGTCTCCCAAATCACATCTGTGGGACAACTGAGGGATTGTTTCTTTGTCAGTAGTGCCAGCTTGGGTATAATGGTCTGGATTCCTAGTCATTGGCCCACTTTTTAAAAAAATCACTGCTGATGTATTCATGGGGTCTGTGTTTTAGACACAGAAAATGAGACTGATTTTTAGAAAGTGCTGTCTTAAAAATAAGCATTTGGTTTGCCTCTGTATTTCTACTTTGAACTAAATCAGCTGCATCAGCATGACTTTGTCCCTTCCTTCACTGTCCCTTTTAACTCTACTTTTTAAAAATAGTTTTGGTCTGCTTTGCTAATGTGTAGCTTCTTGGGGTGGAATATTGATTTTTTTCCTGTTTTTTTACCCCTGGTATTTTCCCCATCAGGTTGTTTTCTGATTTAGCTGCTTTGTGTTGTGGCTTGTATCCTCACCACCAGTACAGTATCCCTCCTGCTGGAGAAAAGAGAGAAATCAGGTGCAGGAAACAGAAGGGTTTCTTTACTGGAACAGTGGATGTAGATGCAGCTGCCTTTCTGACTTTTAGACAGAAAAAAGAAGGCCTATGTTGCCCAGTGTTACTGCCAGGATATACTTTGGCTTGGTTCATATCAAACAAGAACCTGGACTGGATGTCAACCCTCTTTCCTATTGCTGATAAAAGGCTTCTAAGTTACTGTTACTTGCATGTTTTGTTACTATTCATAGATGGCTCTTTTTCCTCCTGAATGCTGTAGACACCCCATTCCCTTGATGTATGAGGTATTAACTGACCCTATTTATTATGGCTTTAGACAATTTCATCAGGTTTTGTTTTCATTTTTCTCTCTCTCCTGTATTTTGTGGTCTTGCCCCTGTTTCTCATCATGGAAGCCAAGCTAATGTGAACTTTGTCAAGAAATGTGCCTCAGAAACACCTTCTTTGTATCACCAGGACTGTCTCCAACACCCTACAGTATTCTTGTCAGCTATGTGCTTCCTTTGTTTGTCAAATCTTTTTATCTGAGACAAAAATCTTTAATGTTTTCTAAGATACCGTTTTTGATGTTTTGCTCGGGAGTTGTAAAATTGCCATGTTTAATATTTATAGGCTCATGAATTAATTAGTTGGGAAATGCTGTATAAGGATTAGTGCACTTATTAGGGAAGAGGAGAGACACGAGGTTCTGCCCTCCCAAGGATGCATTTTGTTGAAGTGTATACTTGCCACGGAGCATGCTGGTTTGAGTTTGCCACTAGGTATGGTGTCGCATGGATTCCGGCTTCTCCTGTGAAATGAACTTAGAGTTTCTTTTAATTTTTCTGCAGAATGAGAAACATTTTCACTCTCAAAGTGTGTCATCTTCACTGACTGCATCACTAATGATAGCTCTTGTCAGACTTTTAGCCTCAGCTCCACCATTATCCACACAGAAAAGCTGCGATCTGTTCTTGTGTTTGACTGAATTTGGGGGTAGTGTACTCAGTGGGGTCTGTGGCTTGGTTCCATGTTAACTGAAGCTGTAAGCTGAGTTTCCATTTTGGAGTGAAATCCCCTTATCACTGAATTCGCAGCTTAGTAAATGCAACCAGATTTTAGTCTAATTAATTATTACTTAAATCTTCCTTGACCATGAAGTAAACATATAATAGTTCTGCACCTGTTCTGTCGCCTTCTAAAATGTGGGAGTGGGAGGAGGTCTGGAGTTTTGCAGCTATCAGAAGTTCTGTGGAGATCCAAATATCTGGCATGAGCTGCAGATGAAACGAGACAGGTTGGATGGCGTGTGAGGTGCTAAGAACTTGCAGTTCCACTTACTTGGAGTTGATGTTTTGGGTTTCTCTTGAATATCACTGCCACATAATTTTGCAGCTGTAAGGTAAAATGAGTGTGTCTCTCGCTGAGATCTGAGCACTCTGTGAGTTCTTTTTCCATTTGGAACATTAACATTGCTCTCCTCATCTGTAAAATGGGGGCAGTAAGCTTGTATACTTAAAAAGCATGTTATGAACATTAATGTTTATATGTTACATGAATTTAAACTATTCATTATTTTTTCTGAATATAACTTTAAAATGCATACTGTTCTGGGCATGATTTGTCTTTCTGTCTTCTATGAGGTTGAGGACAGGGT
>NW_008659727.1:111492-125853 GCF_000695815.1 Acanthisitta chloris | reverse complement strand
TCTTTCAAATCATCAAATCTGTCTTTTTGCAGATACTTTATTTTGCCTATCCCTTTTGACTTTGTCCTTCTAATTGGTTTTATTAGTTGCAATGACTATTAGATCAAAAGCGACTTTGATGACTATTTGTTAAATCTGCAGTGCATAAGAGAAAAATCTCAGAGTTTTCTGTGCACCCACTCATGTTCAAATGCTGAGCACACTTATCTCTAACTGCAGGATCTTCTCAGCATTGTGGAGTATCTAGGCTTGATTTTGGCCGTTAGCTCAGCCTGAGAGCTGGCTGTCTACCATCTATTTTGGGAGGCTTCAATGCAAAATCTGCTTTTTTTTTTTTTTGCTTCTTTAATGGTCTGATTTTCCATAACGACAATGAAGTTTCAGCTCATTTTACAATTAGCTTTTTTCTCAAGTTATTACCCACAAGAAATGAACATCTCTAAGTTTCCCACATAAATCCCCAAAGTAAGTCATACCTAATAACTTTTAGTCCCTCACTGACAAAGTTTCAAGCAAAAACAATAACTTGGCTTTGACCCTGCTCTCTTCAAAAAGGAAGTTACTTCTGAGCAGCAACATCAAAAAGAATAAATAATTGTTTTTCTTTTTGTTGTTATGATATGGATCATCTGAGCAGTTAGTGGTAAGCAAGCCGTCTTTGATTTGTTTCAGACGCCCTAGTGCTTCGTCCTCTATTTATGTCAGCATGTTCCTGTTCCCACACCAGGAAAGTAGAATCCCTTGATTAAATTCATATTTGTTTTAATCTTTCCCTGTGTCTGATCTCAAGCTCAAAGATTCTAATGAAAAAAGTAGTGTATCCTGCTGGGAAGAGTGCTGATGTCAGACTTTAGTCTGTTTGTTCTGTTCTAACCTGATAATGCTGGAAATGCTCAGAACCCAAATGCTTAACTCCAGCAGATTCTTAAGACAAAGATATTTTGGTATTTCATAGAGAGTTGTAAGCAAGGCTTTTTATTTGTAGACCTAAATAAAAACAAAACAAAAAAAACCCTAAACCCCATTAAACAAATATTTATGATACAGCAACTGACCACAACAGTGAGTTTAATTAATCTGACCCCTATTTTCTTTATGTAAAGCAGGATTTTCCAAGATCAACACTAAATCAATGAGAATAAGGACTACTAATAAGGGTTTAATTATGTTTATCTTTTGTAAGCTATATTAAGAAAGATTTACAATAATTTTCTCACTTATTCTTTCTCATAAGCATGTGAACTATTAAATGTTAAGATGCACTCTGCCTTGTGCAATGCCTGAAAATTTGTTTTTTTCTGAGAACATAAAGGCATAGCCAGATGCTCTCTTCTGGCTGGAGAGACTGGAGACGTTCCTGTCATTTTTCCCTACCCCCATCCTTCCCCATGCTTTCCCTCCAGCTGCCTCTCTGCTGGAGGTTTCTGCCCTAGAATTCCTGCAGGTGAAACAGAATGTGTGTGGTCATCATCTGTTTTAGTGTAAAGTCAGCAAGCTTAGCTAAATTATCCTCCTCGGTGGTTAAAACTAACTTGACTTACTAAAGCAGATGAAGAGGACGTGCATGTCTCATCCTGCTGGCAGAGATGTCCTAAGAATAGTTTCTTAGACAGTAATAAGTATTTGCTAATTGAGTTGACATTGCAGAAAAACGTGCTACGAATGGTGGAAGGTGCCATATGTCTCCATTTATGAGCTGACAGTGCTCAGCACTTTCAAGGAGAGAGATTCAATGCCTTGGAAAGGTCCTAATTATTGACCTAAGGGATGAAATTTTCCCTCTTAATGAATTGTACTAAGAGATGTGCCACTGCACCCCTTGGTCTTACCTACAAGCTGCAATGATACTTCTTTTTCCTCAGCAACATATGTTGGGAGATCTGTGTGGCACAAAACTGGTAAGTGTAGGAAATGCTGATGTGCACAAAGGCATGGTGCAGTCTGGTTCCCTCATCCATAAAGGATGCTGTAGTCAGGTGGGGGTTGGTCTCTTTTCCCAGGCCACCAGAAGCAGAAGAGGGCACAGATTCAAGCTCTGCCTGGGGAGGGTTAGGTTGGATATTAGGAAGAGATTTTTTACAGAGAGAGTGATCAGGCATTGGAATGTGCTGCCCAGGGAGGTGGTGGATTCACCATCCCTGGAGGTTTTCAAGCTGAGACTGGATGTGGCACTTAGTGCCATGGTCTGGTGACCACGGTAGGGTTGGACTTGATGATCTTTGAGGTCTTTTCCAACCTGGTTGATTCTATGATTCTATGATTTGGGTTTTTGATCTATCCCACAACCTCTAGCCTGTTTTAAGTTTTGTGAGGGGCTGTGGCAGAGAAAGGTGGAAGGGAACAGTTTCTTTCTTTATGATACAACATTGGAGTTAATATGAAATAAAAGAGACTGAAGCACTTTTGTATGCTGACAGAAACATGCCCCAAGATATGAACTGCAGGATACAACACTGCATGTGTTTCTTCTAATGGTCAGGTGTTTTACTGATGAAAGTGAGAACTTAACTCTTTGATTTCCTTGATACTTTTTAGGGCATCTCAATGTGGATGACAAAAATCCAGTTATAAGCATCCATCTTTCAAGTTTTGTCATGTATTTATTCATAAAGCAAATGTGACATGATAGTGCAAATCTGTTGAGTTTATGGCTATTCAGTGTCAAGAATCAACAATAACAGTGATTGTGACTACAGATGGGAGGGAGGTCTTTCCCTGTTGTATGACAGCTGGTGAATGTGCTGAAGAGCTATGAGGAGTACATGAGCAATACACCCATTTGATGGCTAATAATTGTACAGACTCTGGAGCAGTCTTTCTGGTTTGGATCATCGTCTGTATTCATTTGGGCTAGCTATTTTTGGTTGTTTAGTTGAGCGAATTGAAGTCATTTTACCAAAGAGATGTAGCATAAAGAAGCAGAAATATACATTTAGTTGCAAATCATACCAAAGCTATAGTGACCCCTCAAGACTAATAAAGATCTTATACTGAGTCTGAGTGTAGGCATACAACTGCCATTGTCAAAAGCTTGCAAGAACTGCTCATTGTGGAAATTTTTTCCTGATCATACTATAGAAGTGGTTGTACATGGGAAATCACAATGATACTTTTAAGACAGTTTTGGATATCACATAATATTTTTCAGATATTACAGATATAAAAATAATTGAGAATTTAGGATATTGTGATTATTAGATTCATTGTTTTCTCTCCTTTATTTTAGCTCACCATGCAAAATTTTTTTTGCTTTGCTGTGATCTACCCAGATGGTTTTCTGTCCTCACTTGTCCCTGTTTTATTTTGGCAATGCTGTAGATACTATATCCTCTGTAGAGAAACACCAATCTTGGCAATATTCCTGACAGTCTTTTATCTCTCCCTATCCATATGGCACTATATTTATTGCCTAAAGTGCATTGTTTACTTCTAAGGATTAAGCAATAAAATGAACAAGTTGTAAAATATCTTCACATATTATTTGTCTCCTCAGTGTTTATATGCTGTTTTTCCATGAGATCATTGTAGGATGTATGGGGAGATGTACTCTATTTGAAAGAGACCAGTGATGAAAGATGCTCCAGATTTTGCTCTGACAAATATCCCAGTGTGATGATTGTTCCTGGACCAGGCCTTTGCACATCTGTGAAATGAATACAATAATAATTTAGTTCTTAACAAAAATGTTTTGAGACTTTACTGTTTAACAGTTTTCAGGTGAAAAAAAATACAGTGGTGTTGGATGTTGTCTTTGTCTATTTATGGCTGCAGCTTGGATTTTTTGATTGACTGATACATACAAACATGGTAAATCTCTGCTCTTATTAGCTTTCAAATCAAAGGCCATAGCTATATTGTATTTTTAGCCTTTGTTTTTATAAACATCTCTTCTAGTATTCTGCCTGTCATGCACAGAACTCTGCATGTCATTCATGTAGTTACTTGTGCTGTGATTCTGTTCTGTCTTGAACAGTCTAGATTATGGATTGAAATCTGAATTTTATGAGAACCAGGCAGGAATCTCACCATAAATACCCTTTGAATGTTGATAAACCTTCAGTTCTTCTTCCATCAATGGTGTACCTGACTGGAAAAAGTCTTCACATGACCTTGCATAAAGAATCATAGGAGACAGATTTTTGTCAGAAATTCCATTGTAGAAATGGGAAATCTCCTTTGATCAAAATCTTGTTAAAATAAAGATATTTCCACAGCAGTAGAACTTTGGAAAACTGTTAGTTTGCAATGGAATAAAAATATTTACTACAATTTTTTCAGCCATTTCTAACTTTGATGTGTTTTTAATATTCAGTTTACACAGCTATTTGTCTAAGCAAAGATGTGACAACTATTATTAAATACTACATCATTACATTCTGGTTATATTTTGGAACACTTATATACTGGTAGGATGATCTGTGAGTTTTTCAAGGGTGTCTCTTGAGGCAGTTGAGTTTTACTATGACACCTAAAATTGCATTTGCTAGAAGAGAGGAAAAGAAAAGGGCAAAGGGACTCCACAACTGAAGCTTTACTTTTGCTGGATTCCCAACACAAAAATCTGAAATGAAATCACAATAGCTGCTAAGCTTCTGCTTCTGCTTAGCATTATAACATGAGGAATGATTCCTGCCACAACTTCTCGTTGCAATTCACTGAAAACAGAGAGGCTATTCCTGTAATGTCATAGTGATTGAATTAATCCAGTTATGTGGCTTTGCTAGGCTTGCTATTTTTGTTTTACGAAGTTTTCAATCTATTTTTGTCCATCTCTTTATATGTGCATTATGTAGAAAGAGAGGGAAGCTGCTCTCATTTTTCATTCCCAATGCCTCCTTTTGATTGAAATACTATGTATTTGGAAAGTATTGAAATGTTACATTAAATTTATGTCTTTTGGTTGGTAAGCAAACATCATTATACAGTAACTTTGGTAGAAGTAAAATAATTGAAAAATTATCCTATTTCCTGTCCCCAGCCCCATTCCACATGCATCATCTTGGAAAACAGAGCATGGAATGTTGAAGGTCTTGTATCTTGACAAGCAGAACTGCTAGGCAGACCTGAATACAATACTCAGTTTAAAAAACATGGAAAAGAAAATTAAAAACTACTTGGCATAACTGAAGAGATAGGAAGTAACATTTTACATCAGTCATGTCTACACCTACAGGAGACACATTTCTCAAGTGGAGATTGCAAGCTGAATTTCCAAAGGGGATCATGGAAGGTATGTGCAGAAATACTGCTAAGATATAACAGGATTTATGCATGTACCTCCCACTCACTTCTTTGAAAATTTGGCCTCATAAGTAGAAATGCTAAACTGTCTTAAAAACATGTGGATGGTAGGAATATAATTGATCTCAGAAAAGGCCCACATTAGAGTCCAGGCATAATTTATTTTTCTGCATTACCATCAAAATGCAAAAGATTTTACATAGTTATGGAACCTTGTGAAGCTTGAATATTTTCCGGTCCCTGATGTAATGTGTATTCATAAAACAGAGAACCTTACTGAGTGGATTCTTCTCTGATCTAAAGGTTATCTTTCATGTAAACCTGTACCTCCATTTCTGCATACACATATACCTTAAATAATGGGCCTATTTAGACCTAGCAGTGACTTCAGTAAATCATTGCCCTCCCTGTAACAGAATTCTGTTTTCAAGTTACCTGATTCTAACTTGCCACCCTTTCATTTTGCAATGTGTTTGTCTGCTGTGCTGAAGTACCTATTATCAAATATTTGTTTCCCATTAGGCCATCACAGAACTTAATGAGCTGTGTTAGCCCAGGCTGTTTGCATTCCCCAATTATTTCCCCATGAGCCACCATTTTCTTAAGAGCTCTCTGCTCTGACCTACCTGTGCTGTAGGTGCTAGTATCAGACACAGAATTTCTGCAGACTCCAACAATATTGCACACAAAGGCAACAAAATATACTTATTTCTGCTCCTATCTGTATGATAGTCTCATTTTCTATGTGTTTTCATTAGTAGGTCAGTGTTCAATGACTATTCAGTCTACATTCCTCACAGATTTTTCCAGAGAGCCATCCTACTCTCTCTTTGACTTGTAAATAAGGTCTGTTGTTTCCTGACTGTGCAATTTTACTTTAGAACTTACTGGAAGGAATGTCATGGGGATTTTTCTTGTATAAAAAAGGCTGACAAAGAAAAGGATGTAATAGATCATGATGCAATTTAGGATTTATGTCAGAGAGTTACATGTAGATGTGTGTTGTATCTCTGTTTTAGCAGGCCAATGTCCCTATATGAAAACACTGGCATTTTCTGTAGTATTCAGACAGCCTGTGTTGTTTCACGTGTGTAGTATTTGACCATCAGTGTCACTTTGGATTTCTAGTGCTGTTTTGACTTCATCTCACTCTAAATTGTAGTTTCACTTTCTCACTTGCAGTTCTAATTTAAGGTGATTTAGTCTGGAGAGAAATACATCAGGTTTGCTTGCATGGCCTACAGCTTATCTATCAGTAACAAATACTACCTTCTTAAACTTTTCCAGTTTAATTGTTTCTAGTTGTCTGACTAACATACTAATGCTTTACAAGTTTTATTTCTTTCTCTTGGCCTTCAGCTTCTTAGGTGACTTGAGCAAGTTGCTGGTTTACTCTGCACATCTATTTTTCTTTCTTGCCCCACTTTCGTATCTGTTTAGAGATTACAAGTTTTTTTTGTGGCAAAAGTGCCTAGTGGTATGGGGTGTCCTAAAAATTGCTGTAATGTGTATTATAACTTTTAGGATTGTCCTTTATGTCCTGGATATTTTGTGCATTTTCACTTCTGGCATTTGTCTGTTGCCACAGCTCTTCAGACATAGGCTTTGTCTGATCAAACTGTCCTCTTCCAGTTGAGTAGGCCCTCGTAAGCTTTCAGGTTGGTGCAACATCCGCTAGTTTGGAGAATCAAAGGACCCCTATACTTGGGGGCAGTCATGCACACAAATGCATATACAAAGACACGGAAATATTTCTCTATGTCTAGTCTAATTCACTTCCTAATTGCTGCAGCAAATTAGTTTCCCGAGCTGAATGCACAGTTTAGCAAATTTCACCCTGGTACACTGAGTGGAGGTAACCATCATCATCATTGCTGGATCAGGTCTCCTTTAGAGTCACTAGGGTATTCATTGTCTGGGGAGAGTCTCTGCAGAGAGGAGTCAGCAAAAGAGTTGCATCAATTAAGCTAATGGGAGGCATCAAATACAGGTGCTTCAGTTCACAGAATAACAGCAAAGCATTGTCCATTTTGGTGAAGATCCTCTGCTTTGTGATTTACCAGCTTTTTTCCCCTCTCTGTTAATCTTGCCAGCATTCCACATCTCCCCTGATAATTCTTTTAAACTCTGGATAGTCCAGCAGTCACTACCTTCAGTGTGCCTTTTTGCACATGTTTCTTTTAGCCACTCATTCAATTCACTTGCTCTTCTCTCCCCCCACACCCTCTGAAAACAGCCTCACCAAAAGGGCTGTGTGCTGAGTACCAGGTGTATGTTAAACCTCTCTCCCCATCCTTTGATTGTCCTGCCTTTTTCAGTTGTAAACCATTTGAGGCAGCAGCTATTTTATTACAAGATTTTGGCACAGAACCTGGAGGAACAGGATTTGTACTTGGCAAGTCCCTATGCACTATCAGTGTACCCTTTTTTAATACAAATAAATTGGAGAGACGCTTTGCTCCTTCATCTATTAAATGGAGAGAGTAACAGTTGCATATTTTAAGACGAGCTTTTTAGGTCTACAGATAAAAAGGCTTTAGAAATGCTAAATATTAATTATTAGTAGTCATTAGCATTCCTGTTCTCTCTTATCAGTGATCTCATTTGCACTGTATAACATACTCTTAACAGCTCCTTTTCCTTTTTTATTCAATGGCTCTCCCAACAAAGAATATTTAGGAATGGTAAATGACTTTTGCATTTGGAATGAGACCTACTTGCTTTTTCAGTTTAGCTCAGACATTATTTTTTTCCACATCACATGTGTTGTGTGTCTGGGCTTTGTATGGCTGATATTACAGTACCACTGCACCTGAAAATAGCAGGTAATAATGACTGACTGTGGTCGAAAGGATCCTTTTCCTGTGTTCCCAGCTATTGAGCTGGGCTCAGCCCACAAAACTGGGTGTAAAAAAGAGGCAGGACTTAAGAATGAACTGACCGGTGCTATACTGACATGCAATACACTACATTCTTTGTTAGGAACATTCCATTTGTTAGGAACTGCAATGCTAGGACAAGGGGTAATGGACTTTGAGGATTTTTAAGTGCTTTGCAGGAATTTGTATATTTTCTGGGAATTACTGGATTGAGAAACTTTCTAGGAATTTTCAGGCTGTTCCAACAAATCTTTATTTTGGAGGAAGTTGAGAAGAGGAAGTGTATAGAGTCTCCAGCTATCCGTGTATGCTTTTCAATAGGGAATATATCTGTTGGCTAAATCTGGTATCATCTCTAGATCTATATATTAATAAACATTTAGATGTTTGTGTCAAGTGCAGAATAAATTCATGTAGCTCCTTAGTCTGATGGACATAATTTTGTTGTGATGATAATGGCTTGTAATTAAGTGACACACCTAAACCTTTTCTCAGTGAATGTACTAACATTAATCTGGTGTCCTTTCAATAGCTAACTTGAAAATATATGCACATATTTATCTACATTTATTTAGAGAAGCAGCAAGTTCTTACCTGCTTAAACAGCATAGGTATGGCAGCTATTAATAGATATTAGATAGGTGTCAAGTCTTGGCTGCTCATTTTGTACATCTCAGCTAATTCAAACCATACATTTTGTTTCAAGTTATCTGTTTCTTTCCATCTTGGCTATTGTATATCAAGGAGAGATTTTGTCAGTTAATACTCAGGCACTATGCTACATGTTTATTTTTATTCATCCCCTGTATGTCAGTGGCTTGCTAATGCAGACATAGTGTAAGTATCTGTGCCTAGTTCACTCAAGACTGTTTCCATGTTGTTCTCAAACACACTGGAAGCCACTGGAGATGTCACACCTTAAATGTTTTGGCTTTGGATGTACAGGTTCAAAACCTTAGCTACAGGAGTCACCTTGTAATTGTTGGTCCAGGTGATTTGTTTAGGTAAATGTAGAATGAATACCTAAAAGCAGCTGCAGGCTCTCCCTTCTGTATTTCCACTTTCTGTTATCAAGCTTGAAGCTGTTTCTCAAGATAAGCTGCTGGTGGTAGCCAACTGGAAAGTGAGGAGTTGTGCTGCTGCTTGCAGTGGGGATACAATTATTAGGCAAGGTTAAAAGTTGCACATGCTTTGGCAGCTTAGCTAGGTAGCAACTACTCCTCTGACAGATAATTGAAAGTGTCTAGATTATTTCTTTCATTGTGTTTCCATACCCAAGCTTGTTACTAGTGCTAGTTCCTGCTGCTCTCAGACAGTACTGTGCAGTATGGATGGATGTGCACTGGTAGCTACTGTGATACAATTCATCCAACAGTCATCTTTCTGTAAGGATTTTGGTGCAGTGGACTAAGAACTACATTATTTGCTGAATTAACATGAGATAAATATTTTCAGAAGAGGTTTATGCACGTCAGTTCTGAAGCCACACTGAAAGCTCAGCCTACTTTTTTAATGGTGCTTAGGAACTTCAGCCACCTAAGCAACTTGATAACACTATTTCTTTCTAATTTCCTTGTGCATTTCTATGTCTGTGCATGGCTCTTGGTGTTATATATCCTATGCATTATCAAGCATCTTGTGCTGCTAAGCAAGAGATGTTAAACAGGATTTACATTGCCCATGTCTGTCTTAAATTTGTGCTGGCAAAGATACCCCGAAAACCTTAACCTGCTTGCTTGGTTTTACATGTTCATACTGCAGTGTAGCTCCTTTCCCCTGAAGCAGATGAATATTCTCTGTCTATTCTTTGAGATGAACACAGAAGTTTTTAATCTTTTTCAAAGTGTAAACTATCTTTCAAAGAGTCTTGAAAGTTCATTTTATAAAACCAGATCAAATAGTTCTGACATTTGCTAGCTAGACATTTAAAGGCATAGTACAGATGCAAAGCCATCTTTCACTGGGTGATTTGCTGTAGATAAAGGGCTAACCTGCATCTATCATTATAAACACAAGGAGTCCAGAGTGTGTCAGCAATGTCCTGGAGAGAAACATTCCTTAAATGTTAATCCAGTGCTTTAACTTTTGTACCTTCTTATTCTTTCATGAGAGTGGGACTTGACATGAACTGAATTTCTCTGTGGCTTTTTAAAACCTAAACCTGCTTATTTTAATTTGTGAGTTTAGCCTAATAATTCCTCATAATAATACTCAAAGTACTTACTCAACAAATATGCTGGAATCAAACTGGCAAATTCAAACCCAGGATTATGTCAAACTAGAAGTTTTGTCTACCTATGCACATAGATTTTCAAATGGACATATGTGCTGGCTGAGAGAGGCAAAAATGATACATAATTTGAGATTAACTGCCATGGTAGAGACACACCCAGTGGTCATCCCTGTGTGATTTCTCCATATTTTCATCTGAAAAAACTCTGCTAACTATAATCCAAAATTGTTAAACTCATTTCATGAAGCAATGGGTAAATCTAAATGCTCCATTAAATACTTGTAATGGGATATCTAGTGCACTTATTACTGGAGAAAATATTTCAGTAATTGCTTTTTCTTGCACACAAGCGTGTAGGAAGTTTGGACTGTTCTTGCACATTCAGAGCAGGTGAACTCAGGTGGGACTTTCCTGGGTTAAAAGTAGGTACACTGTGTAGTAAGCCCTTCAAAATTCTAAAGGAGATGTGACTAGCAAGGATGATATTTTGAAAGACCTTGGACTGAAAAGTAATGAATTTGGCTGTAAAGATTAGGTAACAGGTGTTTTTATCGTTAGATAATTTAATTCTAAGTCATAATTTTTGCATACCATCAGAAAAGAGAAAGATTAACTGTTGCCTGCTCTTATCAGGGTGAGCTGCATGGATGTGTCTGGTAGAGCAGTACTAGGTGTATTGTTTGAGGGTGACACACCATTGCTGCAACACCTTATTACCTCATGAGTTGTGTGACTGAGTGTTCACATCCAGCTCTTTTTTTTTTTTTTTTTTTTGGTGAGTACTGAGCCTTTGAATCCAGGCACAAGCTAAGAATTGCTTGACTAGTTAGTATTTTATGGGGATCTGTTAGCTTAATTATCACATTATGTCCTGAGAGATAAGAACACAGTCATTCCAGTCACACTACTGCTTGATTTGGTTGTGGCTCACAGTTATCACATTGTTAAATCAGAATATTTGGAACATTCATGATCTGTGGCCTGAATATTTCAGTCCCTTAACTAGCCTAGATCAATTGCTCTTTTTATATAATAGCCCAAATCTGTTTTTTACAGACTTCTGTGTCCAAAATATTTTGCAAACTGGTTAATTTCTGCATCACATTCTTATATGCTGGAGGGAGATAAATATTATTGTCCCAAGTTTACTAACAGGAAAAGAGCAGCAGCACTATTTTGCTACAGGCTGCATCAGAAATTTGAGATGGATCAAAGGGCATGTCAGCTGTACTTCTTGCCTTGTGTGCAGAGATACCTGTGCTCACTCTAAATGGGACAGTTCAGGCCCCACAACCTATTGGAATGAGACGATGTTAAATCTGCTCCAGCTGCTCTGTGGTTAATGGCATTGCAGTGCTGAATGTCAAGTGCTGGTGGTGGGTTATGCTGCCTCCTGCAAATTCATGTTCCCTGTAGCCTCATACACTGTACTCTGCTCTATGAGTGGTTGCACTACTAGGGATGAAATGATTCCATTTATTGCTGGGATCAATTAGCTGGTGCAGGTGTAACCGACCCCATTATTCCCCCAATAACATGGAACGTTCTATAAAGATTCATTTAGTTATTAAAAACTCACCCCATAGTGAACACTAGAAAGAAGTAGAGCAGTTCAGGGATTACACAGGAAATAAGGTGATTGTCACTCATAGAGCCACAGTGTTTTGATAAAACAGTGTTGCCCACTAAATGAGGGAATGTTCTGGTGGGAAAACGTGAGCATGTAATTAAATGGAGTGTGAAAACTGATATGCACAAAATGATTGAATTGACATGATGCTGAAATTAACATTGTTTGCATATCTCTGTATCTGACTTGGAATCGCTATCGTATAGTGTTCTTTGTAGATAATAACTATAATGACATTAATCAATAAACAGATCTCCTCACAGTATTTATATGGTCTGTCCTTGGCAGCAAAATGAAAGGAGAGTTCAGAGGAACTGCATATCCTTTCATTTAGTAAATAAAAGCTTGTGTATATACTGTTCCTTTAGAACTGACACACAACTCTTTAGCTTTAGATTTCCAGGTATGTGTGATACAGCTAATGGATGCTTAGATTTGATTGTATAGCCTACATAAAAATAGCTTTGTGGTTGCAAAAATAACAGGAAGCAAGTTAAACAGAATAACAGTTGAGACTTTGAAAGCAAATAGAAATGTGTAGACAGGATAGGCTGAAGGATGGAAATCTGCTATATTCTTCTCACTCCAAATTATGAATTTGAACTAACATAGGCTGACTGCATTAGTGAGAGTCTAGATGGGGAATAAATGAGCTTTTTTCCCCTGAACTTAAGAGTATATTGTCAAAGAACATTGGGTAATTTCAAGTAGAAATTACCTTGTGGATTACCCTAGGATTCTTAATTATCTGCAATGTTTCTAAGAAGCAACAGAAAGAAGATTTTTGAACTGACAATACTCTTGTTCCAAACATGTTACTGAAACAGCAGCAAAAATGACTTGAAAATAAGCTTATATGGCTTAGCTAAATGATCGTTAAAAATGTTCAGTTTTAAAATTAAACAATGATTAAAAATGTTTTATATGTTGTGATCTGAGAAAAGAAAAGAATGGCCATTCCTCCTTCTGGTCCAGAACTGACAGATGCTGGTGGAGAACTTACCATCTGTGTGGTCTGAGTGACAGACAATGTAGTGAAATAAAAAACAGACAGTCCAGGCAGTGAGATCTACTAAGGCTGTTGAATTACTAAAGCATCAATATTTGATCTGTTTAAGAGCCTTAATGCCCAACTTTGGGAAACACAGATACAATACACCAGAAAAGTCCAATTGCTACCAACAATTTATGTGAACAGTAGTAAAAGATGCAGAATGAATTTCTGCCAGTATTTTGGTGTGGCTAGAGCTAACTTCACGATCCCCAGATAGACTTGGGTTTGCAGGATACCAATGGCTTGTTTTGCACTAAAGATTACCTGACGTACCACACGTGTGTGTCTCTGGGGTGAGTGTGTGTGTGCAGCAAATGAAGCACTCATGGGCCATTAGCTGCCCAGGAAAGAAGAAAGCTGCTCAAGTGGTTTTCTGCTCTCCCCCCACTCCCCTGCTTTTATTGGCCTAGATGAATGTTACAGAGAGGAAACCAGATGTGAGACAGGGATGACTTGAAAGGACAGGTAATTAATATCATCTGCCTTAACTTTCTTATCTTGATGGGCTGATGTTTACAACGCTGACCCTAGGGTGGGGGAAAGCACGACCTCCTCAATGCGAAACGAGGAGAGTCCAAAGGCTTTTGAGCTTCACAGAGAGCTCTGCTCCTTCTGTGAAGTGCAAACATTTGATTTTGTGTGTGTATGTATGTGGATAGTCTTGGAGCAGTTTATTCTAATAGCAAGCTCTTTTAACTTTCTTTTCACTAAGAAAGCGCATTAAAGCTCTTTTCATATCGTATGTTACTTTCTCTTTTTAGTTTTCTTTTGATTTTAATTTATTTTGTAATAAATTCATGTCAAGTGACCAAGAATTGGGAGGGAGGAGGGAAGGAGAGACCTGCAGAAAAACAGCAGTATCTCCAATAGTTGATACCTCTCAAGAAAAATAAAATCACCTTTTGCACTTAATTATTTCTGACATTTTGTCCATCATATTGTAATGAGCTTCTTCAGAGGAAATAAAAACAGCTTGTCTCTTTGAAAGCAGAGATGCAACTATTTTTTTGGTGTTTGTTATCAAAACACAAGCTGTTTTTCCTTCCTCAAAGGACTTCTCGCCGTACAATGGAAGAAACATCAAGAATTAAATTAGACAGCATCAAGTTCACATGAAAGAAAATACATTTCTTTAAAAAGAATTTTTTTTTATGGGAGTGAAAAGATGTAAGGGTTTAGTAATCTAACTCTTTTCCAGTGTGTGCTACTTTCTTGGCATAGATGTGATAGGAACTGAATGGCAGATTTCATGATAACAGTCTAATTGTGAACAAGGGGCTTGAATTAACTTAAGTCATTTGGGAGGTCTTTGATAATTCCATAT